>NW_028157494.1:0-49831 GCF_964263955.1 Coregonus lavaretus
TTCAAACTGTAACTAGTGCCTGCAACGTGGTTCAGGTTATCAATCAACCTACCAGGGTAGTTACAAACAGCACAATAATTAAATCATCAACATGTATTGATCATAACTTTACTAATGCTGCAGAGATTTGTTTGAAAGCAGTATCCAAATCCATTTGATGTAGTGATCACAATATAGTAGCCATATCTAGGAAAACCAAAGTTCCAAAGGCTGGGCCTAATATTGTGTAAAAGAGGTCATACAATAAGTTTTGTAGTGATTCCTATGTTTTTGATGTAAAGAATATATGTTGGTCCGTGGTGTGTAATGAGAAGCAACCAGATGCTGCACTTGACACGTTTATGAAATTACTTATTCCAGTTACTAATAAGCACCCATTAAGAAAATGACTGTAAAAACTGTTAAATCCCCGTGGATTGATGAGGAATTGAAAATTGTATGGTTGAGAGGGATGAGGCAAAAGGAATGGCAAATAAGTCTGGCTGCACAACCGATTGGCAAACATATTGCAAATTAAGAAATAATGTGACTAAACTGAATAAAAAGAAGAAGAAACAACTATGAAACAAAGATAAATGACACAAAGAATGATAGTAAAAAGCTTTGGAGCACTTTAAATGACATTTTGGGAAAAAAGGCAAACTCAGCTCCAACATTCATTGAATCAGATGGCTCATTCATCACAAAACCAACTGATATTGCCAACTACTTTAATATTTTTTTCATTGGCAAGATTAGCAAATTTAGGCATGACATGCCAGCAACAATTTCTGACACCACACATCCAAGTATATCTGACCAAATTATGAAAGACAAGCATTGTAATTTTGAATTCCGTAAAGTCAGTGTGGAAGAGGTGAAATAATTATTGTCTATTAACAATGACAAGCCACCGGGGTCTGACAACTTGGATGGAAAATTGCTGAGGATAATAACGGACGATATTGCCACTCCTATTTGCCATATTTTCAATTTATGCCTACTAGAAAGTGTGTGCCCCCAGGCTTGGAGGGATGCAAAAGTCATTCCGCTAACTAAGAATAGGAACACAGAGGGTGTTCTTTAATGCAAGTGTCACGATGTCCACCGAGGCTGCCCCTCCTCCATGTTGGGGCAGGCTTTGGCGTTCGTTGTCACCGGAGTACTAGCTACTGCCGATCTCATTCTCATCACTCCACTTGTCTTGTCTTGTCAATCACACACACCTGGTGCTCATTCCCCTAATTAGTATGTGTATAAGTGTTCCCTCTGTTCCCCTTGTCTTTGTGAGTGATTGTTTATTGTGAGAGCATGTTAGCTCGGTTGAGCTACTCTACATTGTATTTATACCAAGGTGGATGTTTTCCCTTGAGCTTGATCATTTTGACGCTTGGGGCGTTTGATAATTGTGAACGCATTAAACTCTGGACTTCATAATTTTACCTCCTGCGCCTGACTCCTTCATTTCACCTCGTCACAGCAAGCCTCTCAAACATAATCCAGGTAGAATCAGGAATTCCCCAGGGCAGCTGTCTAGGCCCCTTGCTTTTTTCCATCTTTACTAACGACATGCCACTGGCTTTGAGTAAAGCCAGTGTGTTAATGTATGCGGATGACTCAACACTATACACGTCAGCTACCTGTCACACCCTGGTTCTGGGACTCATTATGTTGAGCCAGGGTGTGTGCAGTCTATGTGGTTTTGTTCTATGTTGGGTGTCAAAGTGTTGTATTTCTAGGTTTGGTCAATGACTCCCAATCGGAGGTAACGAGTGTCAGCTGTCGGCTCGTTATCTCTGATTGGGAGCCATATTTATTTCTGTATGTTTGCCTGTGGGGTTTGTGGGTTATTGTTCCGTGTTTCAGTCGTTGTACTGTGGACTTCACGAGTCGTCTTTTGTTTTGTATTTTACGTGCTTTACTCTAATTAAAGTCATGTTCGTTCAACGCGCTGCGCTTTGGTCTCCTTCACTCCTAGACGATCGTGACAGAATAACCCACCAAAGAAAGACCAAGCAGCGCGTCCAGGAGCAACAGGATCCACCTACACAGGATTTATATCCACCCATAAAGGATTCATGGACATGGGAGGAGATTCTGGATGGTAAGGGACCTTGGGCACAACCGGGAGAATATCGCCGTCCTCGGGAAGAGCTGGAGGCAGCTAAAGCCGAGAGGCGGCGATATGAGGAGGCAGCACGGAGGCAAGACTGGAAGCCTGTGGGTACTACCCAAGAATTTCTTGGGGGGGGGCTAAGAGGGAGTGTGGCGAAGTCAGGTAGGAGACCTGCGCCTACTCCCTGGACTGACCGTGGAGAGCGAGAGTACGGGCAGACACCGTGTTACGCAGTTGAGCGCATGGTGTCTCCTGTACGCAGGCATAGCCCGGTTCGGTACAGTCCAGCTCCACGTATCGGCCGGGCCAGATTGAGTGTTGAGCCGGATGTCATGAGGCCGGTCCCACGCAGCAGGTCACCAGTGCGTCTCCTCGGGCCGGCGTACATGGCACCAGCCTTACGCATGGTGTTCCCGGTTCGCCCACATAGGCCGGTGCGGGTTATTCCACCTCCCCGTACTGGTCGGGCGACGGGGAGCATCAACCCAGGTAAGGTTGGGCAGGCTCAGTGCTCAAGGGAGCCAGTACGCCTGCACGGGCCGGTATTTCCGGCGCCACCTCCTCGCTCCAGCCCAGTACCACCAGTACCTACACCACGCACCAGGTTTCCTGTGCGTCTTCAGAGCCCTGTGTCTCCTCCACGCACTGGCTCGATGGTGCGTGTCTCCAGCCCTTTACCACCAGTGCATACACCACGCACCAAGCCTCCTGTGTGTCCCCAGAGTCCTGTGCGTCCTGTTGTTGCTTCCCGCACTAGCCCTGAGATGCGTGTCCTCAGCCCGGTACCTCCTGTTCCGGCACCACGCACCAGGCCTACGATGCGCCTCAGACGGCCAGAGTCGGCCGTCTGCCCAACGGGGCCTGAACTGTCCGTCTGCCCAACGCCGTCTGAACGGCCCGTCTGCCCAACGGCGCCTGAACTGTCCGTCTGCCCAACGCCGTCTGAACTGCCCGTCTGCCCAACGGCGCCTGAACTGCCCGTCTGCCCAACGCCGTCTGAACTGTCCGTCTGCCCAACGCCGTCTGAACTGCCCGTCTGTACTGAGCCTGCAAAGCCGCCCGTCTGCCATGAGCCTTCAGAGCCGTCCGCCAGACCGGAGCCGCTAGAGCTCTCCGCCAGACAGGATCAGCCAGAGCCTTCCGCCAGACCGGATCAGCCAGAGCCTTCCGCCAGACAGGATCAGCCAGAGCCTTCGGCCAGACAGGATCAGCCAGAGCCTTCGGCCAGACAGGATCAGCCAGAGCCTTCCGCCAGACCGGATCAGCCAGAGCCTTCCGCCAGACCGGATCAGCCAGAGCCTTCCGCCAGACAGGATCAGCCAGAGCCTTCGGCCAGACCGGATCAGCCAGATCCGTCGGCCAGCCATGAGCAGCCAGATCCGTCAGCCAGCCATGAGCAGCCAGATCCGTCAGCCAGCCATGAGCAGCCAGATCCGTCAGCCAGCCATGAGCAGCCAGATCCTTCAGCCAGCCATGAGCCGTTCAGCCAGGATCCGCCAGAGCCGTCCAGCCAGGATCCGCCAGAGCCAACCAGCCAGGATCCGCCATTGAGTCTGGTGCTGCCCCTTAGTCTGGTGCTGCCCCTTAGTCTGGTGCTGCCCCTTAGTCCGGTGCTGCCCCTTAGTCCGGTGCTGCCCCTTAGTCCGGTGCTGCCTCTTAGTCCGGTGCTGCCCCTTAAACCGGTGGGGGTCATTTGGAGGAACCTACGTAAGCGGGTAGTGACTATGGTGGGGTGGTGGTCTAGGCCGGAGCCAGAACCGCCACCGAGGAGGTATGCCCGCCCAGCCCTCCCCTGTTTGGGGGTTTTGAGGCGCGGTCGCAGTCCGCGCCTTTAGGGGGGGGTACTGTCACACCCTGGTTCTGGGACTCATTATGTTGAGCCAGGGTGTGTGCAGTCTATGTGGTTTTGTTCTATGTTGGGTGTCAAAGTGTTGTATTTCTAGGTTTGGTCAATGACTCCCAATCGGAGGTAACGAGTGTCAGCTGTCGGCTCGTTATCTCTGATTGGGAGCCATATTTATTTCTGTATGTTTGCCTGTGGGGTTTGTGGGTTATTGTTCCGTGTTTCAGTCGTTGTACTGTGGACTTCACGAGTCGTCTTTTGTTTTGTATTTTACGTGCTTTACTCTAATTAAAGTCATGTTCGTTCAACGCGCTGCGCTTTGGTCTCCTTCACTCCTAGACGATCGTGACACTACCACAGCGACTGAAATGACTGCAACACTTAACAAAGAGTTGCAGTTAGTTTCGGAATGGGTGGCAAGGAATAAGTTAGTCCTGAATATTTCCAAAACTAAAAGCATTGTATTTGGGTCAAATCATTCACTAAACCCTAAACCTCAACTTAATCTCGTAATGAATAATGTGGAAATTGAGCAAGTTGAGGAGACTAAACTGCTTGGAGTAACCCTGGATTGTAGACTGTCATGGTCAAAGCATATTGATACAACAATAAGCATGTCCATAATTAAGCACTGCTCTACCTTCTTAACAACACTATCAACAAGGCAGGTCCTACAGGCCCTAGTTTTGTCGCACCTGGACTACTGTTCAGTAGTGTGGTCAGGTGCCACAAAGAGGGACTTGGGAAAATTGCAGTTGGCTCAGAACAGGGCAGCACGGCTGGCCCTTAAAAGTACACAGAGAGCTTACATTAATGACATGCATGTCAATCTCTCATTGCTCAAAGTGGAGGAGAGATTGACTTCATCACTACTTGTTTTTGTAAGAAGTGTTGACATGCTGAATGCACCAAGGTGTCTGTTTAAACTACTAGCACACAGTTCGGACACCCATGCATACCCCACAAGACATGCCACCAGAGGTCTCTTCACAATCCCCAAGTCCAGAACAGACTATGGGAGGCGCACAGTACTACATAGAGCCATTACTACATGGAACTCTATTCCACATCAGGTAACTGATGCAAGCAGTAGAATCAGATTTTAAAAAACAGGTAAAAATACACCTTATGGAACAATGGGGACTGTGAAGAGACACACACAAAGGTACAGACACATGCATAGGCACACATTGTGATATTGTTGTATGGTGGTATTAAACATTTTGTATTGTAGATAGGTAGTGGTGTAATAATGTCATATGATGTACTGTTTTATATGTTGTTTTATGTTTGATCTACGTGCTTTAATATGTTTGGACCCCAGGAAGAGCAGCTGGGGATCCCTAATAAATACAAATTCAAATACACCAGGTTGACCAGTCCAGAGCCCAGACCCACCCGGCTCCATTCACACCAGGCTGAATGAGTGTTTAGCTGACTGGGATAGAAGCGGTGACAGCCTAAGCTCTTCCTGTGTAATAGCTAATGTCCACAGCAGAACTGCAACCACTGCAAAGCCCGGCTGTGACAAAGGAGAGGAGAGAGATGCTTTCTGTATGGCGTCATCCTGGAGTACTGGTGGTGCCAAGAAGAGACAACTTGACCAGACAAAAGCTTGTCATCTTTGGTGCTAGAGCCCAAACCCCGACCACTGTGGTAATGTCATTTAGTGGGAGAGGGCACTGCAATGTACATTATAAAGTATATTTCAATAGCAATTCCAAAACGTACAACTAAAACAATGAAACTGTCCATTAACAAGTGTTTAATCTGGTTCCTTCTGAAGGTTAGGTCACACTGCTGGCAGTCAGCCTTTCTCCCTAACCCTAACCCCCTGTTTGCAGAGGTACTTATCAGTCAGCCCTCATGCATCACTCAGCATCTCCCCCTAACCCAAACCCTCTCCAGGTCTCTCTTCCACTAACACCTTCCTGGTCCCTCTCCCCCTAACCCTAACCTTCTCCTGGTCGCTCTTCCCCTAACCCTAACCCTCTCCCTCTCCCCCTAACCCTAACCTTCTCCTGGTCCCTCTCCCCCTAACCCTAACCCTCTCCTGGTCCATCTCCCCCTAACTCTAACCCTCTCCTGGTCACTCTCCCCCTGACCCTAACCCTCTCCTGGTCCCTCTCCCCCTAACCCTAACCCTCTCCTGGTCCCTCTCCCCCTAACTCTAACCCTCTCCTGGTCACTCTCCCCCTAACCCTAACCCTGTCCTGGTCCCTCTTCCCCTAACCCTAACCCTCTCCTGGTCCCTCTCCCCCTAACCCTAACCCTCTCCTGGTCCCTCTCCCCCTAACCCTAACCCTCTCCTGGTCCCTCTTCCACTAACCCTCTCCTGGTCCCTCTCCACCTAACCCTAACCCTCTACAGGTCTCTCTCCCACTAACCCTAACCTTCTCCTGATCCCTCTCCCTCTCCCTCTCCCCCTAACACTAACGCTCTCCTGGTCCCTCTCCACCTAACCCTAACCCTCTCCAGGTCCCTCTCCCACTAACCCTGAACTTCTCCTGATCCCTCTCCCTCTCCCCCTAACACTAACGCTCTCCTGGTCCCTCTCCCCCTAACCCTAACCCAAACCCTCTCTCACTAACTCTAACCCCCTAACCCTAACCCTTTCCTGGTCCCTCTCCCCCTAACCCTAACCTTCTCCTGGTCCCTCTCCCCCTAACCCTAACCCTCTCCTGGTCCCTCTCCCCCTAACCCTAACCCTCTCCTGGTCCCTGTTCCCCTAACCCTCTCCTGGTCCCTCTCCACCTAACCCTAAACCTCTCCCGGTCCCTCTCCCACTAACCCTAACCTTCTCCTGATCCCTCTCCCTCTCCCCCTAACACTAACGCTCTCATGGTCCCTAACCCCCTAACCCTAACCCTCTCCTGGTCCCTCTCACTCTCCCCCTAACACTCACCCTCTCCTGGTCCCTCTCCCGCTAACCCTAACCCTCTCCTGGTCCCTCTCCCCCTAACCCTAACCCTAACCCTCTCCTGGTCCCTCTCCACCTAACCCTAACCCTCTCCCGGTCCCTCTCCCACTAACCCTAACCTTCTCCTGATCCCTCTCCCTCTCCCTCTCCCCCTAACACTAACACTCTCCTGGTCCCTCTCCCCCTAACCCTAACCCAAACCCTCTCTCCCTAACCCTAACCCCCTAACCCTAACCCTCTCCTGGTCCCTCTCCCCCTAACCCTAACCCTCTCCCTCTCCCCCTAACCCTAACCCTCTCCTGGTCCCTCTCCCCCTAACTCTAACCCTTTCCTGGTCACTCTCCCCCTAACCCTAACCCTCTCCTGGTCCCTCTCCCCTAACCCTAACCCTCTCCCGGTCCCTCTCCCCCTAATCCTAATCCTCTCCTGGTCCCTCTCCCCCTAACCCTAACCCTCTCCTGGTCCCTCTTCCCCTAACCCTCTACAGGTCTCTCTCCCACTAACCCTAACCTTCTCCTGATCCCTCTCCCTCTCCCTCTCCCCCTAACACTAACGCTCTCCTGGTTCCTCTCCACCTAACCCTAACCCTCTCCAGGTCCCTCTCCCACTAACCCTAACCTTCTCCTGATCCCTCTCCCTCTCCCTCTCCCCCTAACCCTAACCCTCTCCTGGTCCCTCTCCCCCTAACCCTAACCTTCTCCTGGTCCCTCTCCCCCTAACCCTAACCCTCTCCTGGTCCCTCTCCCCCTAACCCTAACCCTCTCCTGGTCCCTCTCCACCTAACCCTAACCCTCTCCCGGTCCCTCTCCCACTAACCCTAACCTTCTCCTGATCCCTCTCCCCCTAACACTAACGCTCTCCTGGTCCCTCTCCCCCTAACCCTAACCCAAACCCTCTCTCCCTAACCCTAACCCCCTAACCCTAACCCTCTCCTGGTCCCTCTCACTCTCCCCCTAACACTAACCCTCTCCTGGTCCCTCTCCCGCTAATCCTCTCCTGGTCCCTCTCCCTCTCCCCCTAACACTAACCCTCTCCTGGTCCCTCTCCCGCTAACCCTAACCCTCTCCTGGTCCCTCTCCCTCTCCCCCTAACACTAACCCCCTCCTGGTCCCTCTCCCCCTAACACTAACCCTCTCCCGGTCACTCTCCCCCTAACCCTAACCTTCTCCCGGTCCCTCTCCCCCTAACCCTAACCCTCTCCCTCTCCCGCTAACCCTCTCCTGGTCCCTCTCCCCCTAACCCTAATCCTCTCCCTCCCACTAACACTAACCCTCTCCTGGTCCCTCTCCCCCTAATCCTCTCCTGGTCCCTCTCCCTCTCCCCCTAACACTAACCCTCTCCTGGTCCCTCTCCCCCTAACCCTAACCCTCTCCCTCTCCCCCTAACCCTCTCCTGGTCCCTCTCCCCCTAACCCTAATCCTCTCCCTCCCACTAACACTAACCCTCTCCTGGTCCCTCTCCCCTTAACCCTAACCCTCTCCTGGTCCATCTCCCCCTAACCCTAACCCTCTCCTGGTCCCTCTCCCCCTAACACTAACCCCCTCCTGGTCCCTCTCTCCCTAACCCTAACCCCCTCCTGGTCCCTCTCCCCCTAACCCTAACCCTCTCCTGGTCCCTCTCCCCCTAACACTAACCCCCTCCTGGTCCCTCTCCCCCTAACCCTAACCCTCTCCTGGTCCCTCTCCCCCTAACACTAACCCCCTCCTGGTCCCTCTCCCCCTAACCCTAACCCTCTCCTGGTCCCTCTCCCCCTAACCCTAACCCAAACCCTCTCTCCCTAACCCTAACCCCCTAACCCTAACCCTCTCCTGGTCCCTCTCCCCCTAACCCTAACCCAAACCCTCTCTCCCTAACCCTAACCCCCTAACCCTAACCCTCTCCTGGTCCCTCTCCCCCTGACCCTAACCCCCTCCTGGTCCCTCTTCTCTTAACCCTAACCCTCTCTTCCTGTAGTATCGCCCTCTGTCCCATTCTACTGTAATGCCATGTTTATGATATTAACTTGACAGGAAGCTATGGAGTTTGACTATCAGCTAGACAAATCACTTTATAATAATATAATAACTTATAATACTACCATGTCTCAAAGCAGAACATTATAATAACTGGCAAGATGGCAATTACCTCAAACTGGTGTATATTTAGGGGAGACACATATAGTTTCCTCATCACGTGCTCCTGCCAACCAAACTGAGTTATGTGGTATTTATAGTTCAATGAAATACAACTCCCTGTCTGTTGTCTGTCAGTCTGTCAGTCTTTCAGTCTGTCAGTCTGTCTAACGCTTACCCTGTCTGTCTGTCTGTCTGTCTGTCTGTCTGTCTGTCTGTCTGTCTGTCTGTCTGTCTGTCTGTCTGTCTGTCTGTCTGTCTGTCTGTCTGTCTGTCTGTCTGTCTGTCTGTCTGTCTGTCTGTCTGTCTGTCTGTCTGTCTGTCTAACCCTAACTCAGGCTGTATCTGTCTGTTTAACCCTAACCCTAATGAGAGCAGTACTACTGTATGTATTAGATACATCTGTGAGAGCAGTACTATGTATTAGATACGTCAGAGAACAGTACTATGTATTAGATACATCAGAGATAAATACTATGTATTAGATACATCAGAGATCAGTACTATGTATTAGATACATCAGAGATCAGTACTATGTATTAGATACGTCAGAGATCAGTACTATGTATTAGATACGTCAGAGATCAGTACTATGTATTAGATACATCAGAGATCAGTACTATGTATTAGATACATCAGAGATCAGTACTATGTATTAGATACGTCAGAGATCAGTACTATGTATTAGATACGTCAGAGATAAATACTATGTATTAGATACGTCAGAGAGCAGTACTATGTATTAGATACGTCAGAGATAAATACTATGTATTAGATACGTCAGAGATAAATACTATGTATTAGATACGTCAGAGATAAATACTATGTATTAGATACGTCAGAGATAAATACTATGTATTAGATACGTCAGAGATAAATACTATGTATTAGATACGTCAGAGATCAGTACTATGTATTAGATACATCAGAGATCAGTACTATGTATTAGATACATCAGAGATCAGTACTATGTATTAGATACGTCAGAGAACAGTACTACAGTGCTTTCGGAAAGTATTCAGACCCCTTGACTTTTTCCACATTTTGTTACGTTACAGCCTCATTCTAAAATGGATTAAATTGTTTTTTCCCCTCATCAATCTACACACAATACCCCATAATGACAAAGCAAAAACATTTTTTTTTAAATGTTGGCAAAAAATAAATAAAAAAATAACTGAAATATCATGTTTACATAAGTATTCAGACCCTTTACTCAGTACCTTGTTGAAGCACCTTTGGCAGCGATTACAGCCTCGAGTCTTCTTGGGTATGACGCTACAAGCTTGGCACACCTGTATTTGGGGAGTTTCTCCCATTCTTCTCTGCAGATCCTCTCAAGCTCTGTCAGGTTGGATGGGGAGAGTCGCTGCACAGCTATTTTACATTTACATTTTAGTCATTTAGCAGATGCTCTTATCCAGAGCGACTTACAGTTAGTGCATACATTATCTTTTAATTTTTTTATACTGGCCCCCCGTGGGTATCGAACCCACAACCCTGGCGTTGCAAACGTCATGCTCTACCAACTGAGCTACATCCCTGAGGAAAGGTATGTGGAGAGGAGTCAACTCCACTGGGTTAGAAGTTAGCAGAGCTAAACTAAGGACTGGGTTGTGGAGAGGAGTCAACTCCACTGGGTTAGAAGTTAGCAGAGCTAAACTATGGACTGGGTTGTGGAGAGGAGTCAACTCCACTGGGTTAGAAGTTAGCAGAGCTAAACTAAGGACTGGGTTGTGGAGAGGAGTCAACTCCACTGGGTTAGAAGTTAGCAGAGCTAAACTAAGGACTGGGTTGTGGAGAGGAGTCAACTCCACTGGGTTAGAAGTTAGCAGAGCTAAACTATGGACTGGGTTGTGGAGAGGAGTCAACTCCACTGGGTTAGAAGTTAGCAGAGCTAAACTAAGGACTGGGTTGTGGAGAGGAGTCAACTCCACTGGGTTAGAAGTTAGCAGAGCTAAACTAAGGACTGGGTTGTGGAGAGGAGTCAACTCCACTGGGTTAGAAGTTAGCAGAGCTAAACTATGGACTGGGTTGTGGAGAGGAGTCAACTCCACTGGGTTAGAAGTTAGCAGAGCTAAACTAAGGACTGGGTTGTGGAGAGGAGTCAACTCCACTGGGTTAGAAGTTAGCAGAGCTAAACTAAGGACTGGGTTGTGGAGAGGAGTCAACTCCACTGGGTTAGAAGTTAGCAGAGCTAAACTAAGGACTGGGTTGTGGAGAGGAGTCAACTCCACTGGGTTAGAAGTTAGCAGAGCTAAACTAAGGACTGGGTTATGGAGAGGAGTCATCTCCACTGGGTTAGAAGTTAGCAGAGCTAAACTAAGGACTGGGTTGTGGAGAGGAGTCAACTCCACTGGGTTAGAAGTTAGCAGAGCTAAACTAAGGACTGGGTTGTGGAGAGGAGTCAACTCCACTGGGTTAGAAGTTAGCAGAGCTAAACTAAGGACTGGGTTGTGGAGAGGAGTCAACTCCACTGGGTTAGAAGTTAGCAGAGCTAAACTAAGGACTGGGTTGTGGAGAGGAGTCATCTCCACTGGGTTAGAAGTTAGCAGAGCTAAACTAAGGACTGGGTTGTGGAGAGGAGTCAACTCCACTGGGTTAGAAGTTAGCAGAGCTAAACTAAGGACTGGGTTGTGGAGAGGAGTCATCTCCACTGGGTTAGAAGTTAGCAGAGCTAAACTAAGGACTGGGTTGTGGAGAGGAGTCAACTCCACTGGGTTAGAAGTTAGCAGAGCTAAACTAAGGACTGGGTTATGGAGAGGAGTCAACTCCACTGGGTTAGAAGTTAGCAGAGCTAAACTAAGGACTGGATTGTGGAGAGGAGTCAACTCCACTGGGTTAGAAGTTAGCAGAGCTAAACTAAGGACTGGATTGTGGAGAGGAGTCAACTCCACTGGGTTAGAAGTTAGCAGAGCTAAACTAAGGACTGGGTTATGGAGAGGAGTCAACTCCACTGGGTTAGAAGTTAGCAGAGCTAAACTAAGGACTGGATTATGGAGAGGAGTCAACTCCACTGGGTTAGAAGTTAGCAGAGCTAAACTAAGGACTGGATTGTGGAGAGGAGTCAACTCCACTGGGTTAGAAGTTAGCAGAGCTAAACTAAGGACTGGGTTATGGAGAGGAGTCAACTCCACTGGGTTAGAAGTTAGCAGAGCTAAACTAAGGACTGGGTTGTGGAGAGGAGTCAACTCCACTGGGTTAGAAGTTAGCAGAGCTAAACTATGGACTGGGTTGTGGAGAGGAGTCAACTCCACTGGGTTAGAAGTTAGCAGAGCTAAACTAAGGACTGGGTTGTGGAGAGGAGTCAACTCCACTGGGTTAGAAGTTAGCAGAGCTAAACTAAGGACTGGGTTGTGGAGAGGAGTCAACTCCACTGGGTTAGAAGTTAGCAGAGCTAAACTAAGGACTGGGTTGTGGAGAGGAGTCAACTCCACTGGGTTAGAAGTTAGCAGAGCTAAACTAAGGACTGGGTTGTGGAGAGGAGTCAACTCCACTGGGTTAGAAGTTAGCAGAGCTAAACTAAGGACTGGGTTATGGAGAGGAGTCAACTCCACTGGGTTAGAAGTTAGCAGAGCTAAACTAAGGACTGGGTTGTGGAGAGGAGTCAACTCCACTGGGTTAGAAGTTAGCAGAGCTAAACTAAGGACTGGGTTATGGAGAGGAGTCAACTCCACTGGGTTAGAAGTTAGCAGAGCTAAACTAAGGACTGGGTTGTGGAGAGGAGTCAACTCCACTGGGTTAGAAGTTAGCAGAGCTAAACTATGGACTGGGTTGTGGAGAGGAGTCAACTCCACTGGGTTAGAAGTTAGCAGAGCTAAACTAAGGACTGGGTTGTGGAGAGGAGTCAACTCCACTGGGTTAGAAGTTAGCAGAGCTAAACTAAGGACTGGGTTGTGGAGAGGAGTCAACTCCACTGGGTTAGAAGTTAGCAGAGCTAAACTAAGGACTGGGTTGTGGAGAGGAGTCAACTCCACTGGGTTAGAAGTTAGCAGAGCTAAACTAAGGACTGGGTTGTGGAGAGGAGTCAACTCCACTGGGTTAGAAGTTAGCAGAGCTAAACTAAGGACTGGGTTATGGAGAGGAGTCAACTCCACTGGGTTAGAAGTTAGCAGAGCTAAACTAAGGACTGGGTTGTGGAGAGGAGTCAACTCCACTGGGTTAGAAGTTAGCAGAGCTAAACTAAGGACTGGGTTATGGAGAGGAGTCAACTCCACTGGGTTAGAAGTTAGCAGAGCTAAACTAAGGACTGGGTTGTGGAGAGGAGTCAACTCCACTGGGTTAGAAGTTAGCAGAGCTAAACTATGGACTGGGTTGTGGAGAGGAGTCAACTCCACTGGGTTAGAAGTTAGCAGAGCTAAACTAAGGACTGGGTTGTGGAGAGGAGTCAACTCCACTGGGTTAGAAGTTAGCAGAGCTAAACTAAGGACTGGGTTATGGAGAGGAGTCAACTCCACTGGGTTAGAAGTTAGCAGAGCTAAACTAAGGACTGGGTTGTGGAGAGGAGTCAACTCCACTGGGTTAGAAGTTAGCAGAGCTAAACTAAGGACTGGGTTATGGAGAGGAGTCAACTCCACTGGGTTAGAAGTTAGCAGAGCTAAACTAAGGACTGGGTTGTGGAGAGGAGTCAACTCCACTGGGTTAGAAGTTAGCAGAGCTAAACTATGGACTGGGTTGTGGAGAGGAGTCAACTCCACTGGGTTAGAAGTTAGCAGAGCTAAACTAAGGACTGGGTTGTGGAGAGGAGTCAACTCCACTGGGTTAGAAGTTAGCAGAGCTAAACTAAGGACTGGGTTGTGGAGAGGAGTCAACTCCACTGGGTTAGAAGTTAGCAGAGCTAAACTAAGGACTGGGTTGTGGAGAGGAGTCAACTCCACTGGGTTAGAAGTTAGCAGAGCTAAACTAAGGACTGGGTTATGGAGAGGAGTCAACTCCACTGGGTTAGAAGTTAGCAGAGCTAAACTAAGGACTGGGTTGTGGAGAGGAGTCAACTCCACTGGGTTAGAAGTTAGCAGAGCTAAACTATGGACTGGGTTGTGGAGAGGAGTCAACTCCACTGGGTTAGAAGTTAGCAGAGCTAAACTAAGGACTGGGTTGTGGAGAGGAGTCAACTCCACTGGGTTAGAAGTTAGCAGAGCTAAACTAAGGACTGGGTTGTGGAGAGGAGTCAACTCCACTGGGTTAGAAGTTAGCAGAGCTAAACTAAGGACTGGGTTGTGGAGAGGAGTCAACTCCACTTGGTTAGAAGTTAGCAGAGCTAAACTAAGGACTGGGTTATGGAGAGGAGTCAACTCCACTGGGTTAGAAGTTAGCAGAGCTAAACTAAGGACTGGGTTGTGGAGAGGAGTCAACTCCACTGGGTTAGAAGTTAGCAGAGCTAAACTATGGACTGGGTTGTGGAGAGGAGTCAACTCCACTGGGTTAGAAGTTAGCAGAGCTAAACTAAGGACTGGGTTGTGGAGAGGAGTCAACTCCACTGGGTTAGAAGTTAGCAGAGCTAAACTAAGGACTGGGTTGTGGAGAGGAGTCAACTCCACTGGGTTAGAAGTTAGCAGAGCTAAACTAAGGACTGGGTTGTGGAGAGGAGTCAACTCCACTGGGTTAGAAGTTAGCAGAGCTAAACTAAGGACTGGGTTGTGGAGAGGAGTCAACTCCACTGGGTTAGAAGTTAGCAGAGCTAAACTAAGGACTGGGTTATGGAGAGGAGTCAACTCCACTGGGTTAGAAGTTAGCAGAGCTAAACTAAGGACTGGGTTGTGGAGAGGAGTCAACTCCACTGGGTTAGAAGTTAGCAGAGCTAAACTAAGGACTGGGTTATGGAGAGGAGTCAACTCCACTGGGTTAGAAGTTAGCAGAGCTAAACTAAGGACTGGGTTGTGGAGAGGAGTCAACTCCACTGGGTTAGAAGTTAGCAGAGCTAAACTATGGACTGGGTTGTGGAGAGGAGTCAACTCCACTGGGTTAGAAGTTAGCAGAGCTAAACTAAGGACTGGGTTGTGGAGAGGAGTCAACTCCACTGGGTTAGAAGTTAGCAGAGCTAAACTAAGGACTGGGTTGTGGAGAGGAGTCAACTCCACTGGGTTAGAAGTTAGCAGAGCTAAACTAAGGACTGGGTTGTGGAGAGGAGTCAACTCCACTGGGTTAGAAGTTAGCAGAGCTAAACTAAGGACTGGGTTGTGGAGAGGAGTCAACTCCACTGGGTTAGAAGTTAGCAGAGCTAAACTAAGGACTGGGTTATGGAGAGGAGTCAACTCCACTGGGTTAGAAGTTAGCAGAGCTAAACTAAGGACTGGGTTGTGGAGAGGAGTCAACTCCACTGGGTTAGAAGTTAGCAGAGCTAAACTAAGGACTGGGTTATGGAGAGGAGTCAACTCCACTGGGTTAGAAGTTAGCAGAGCTAAACTAAGGACTGGGTTGTGGAGAGGAGTCAACTCCACTGGGTTAGAAGTTAGCAGAGCTAAACTAAGGACTGGGTTGTGGAGAGGAGTCAACTCCACTGGGTTAGAAGTTAGCAGAGCTAAACTAAGGACTGGGTTGTGGAGAGGAGTCAACTCCACTGGGTTAGAAGTTAGCAGAGCTAAACTAAGGACTGGGTTGTGGAGAGGAGTCAACTCCACTGGGTTAGAAGCTAGCAGAGCTAAACTAAGGACTGGGTTGTGGAGAGGAGTCAACTCCACTGGGTTAGAAGTTAGCAGAGCTAAACTAAGGACTGGGTTGTGGAGAGGAGTCAACTCCACTGGGTTAGAAGTTAGCAGAGCTAAACTAAGGACTGGGTTGTGGAGAGGAGTCAACTCCACTGGGTTAGAAGTTAGCAGAGCTAAACTAAGGACTGGGTTGTGGAGAGGAGTCAACTCCACTGGGTTAGAAGTTAGCAGAGCTAAACTAAGGACTGGGTTGTGGAGAGGAGTCAACTCCACTGGGTTAGAAGTTAGCAGAGCTAAACTAAGGACTGGGTTGTGGAGAGGAGTCAACTCCACTGGGTTAGAAGTTAGCAGAGCTAAACTAAGGACTGGGTTGTGGAGAGGAGTCAACTCCACTGGGTTAGAAGTTAGCAGAGCTAAACTAAGGACTGGGTTGTGGAGAGGAGTCATCTCCACTAGGTTAGAAGTTAGCAGAGCTAAACTAAGGACTGGGTTGTGGAGAGGAGTCATCTCCACTGGGTTAGAAGTTAGCAGAGCTAAACTAAGGAAAGGGATGTGGAGAGGAGTCATTTCCACTGGGTTAGAAGTTAGCAGAGCTAAACTAAGGTCCAGAAGCCACTCCTGCGTTGTCTTGGCTGTGTTCTTAGGGTCGTTGTCCTGTTGGAAGGTGAACCTTCGCCCCAGTCTGAGGTCCTGAGCGCTCTGGAGCAGGTTTTCATCAAGGATCTCTCTGTACTTTGCTCTGTTCATCTTTCCCTCTATCCTGACTAGTCTCCCAGTCCCTGCCGCTGAAAAACATCCCCACAGCATGATGCTGCCACCACCATGCTTCACCGTATGGATGGTGCCAGGTTTCCTCCAGACGTGACGCTTGGCATTCCGGCCAAAGAGTTCAATCTTTCATCAGACCAGAGAATCTTGTTTCTCATGGTCTCAAATTCCTTTATGTACCTTTTGGCAAACTCGAAGCGGGCTGTCATGTGCCTAATACTATGTATTAGATACGTCTGCGAGCAAGAGCGCACTTTCTTTATTTTGACTTTTTATCTTTCTAGAAACGTTTTAAATTAACCTCATGGATTTTTACTGGGGACTCAGATAGAACTGGACAAAGGGAATCCTCCATACACCATTTTTGAGTCTTTTTGGGACCAAAGAAATTGATGCCAAAAGTGGACAATCTACAGCAGAAGTATGGGACTATAACTTTCAAGAGGAGAAAAGGGTGTATTCCCCTTGGAGAATCCAAAGAGTGTGAAGAAAACATTGATTTGAGAATAACAATCTCAATCTGAAGCTCTAAAGAAAAAGGGGAAATCTTCTCAGAATAGCAACACCATTCCTCCTCCTGCCCTACCTATTGTCTCTGTAGGAATATTAGTTGGTATCCAATTGGAGAACACACTCTTTTATAGATCCAAGTCTGATAAAATATTGTTTGGGCCTTCCTGTGAGGACTTGCGTAAGGCCTCCATTGAGTTTCCATGTGGCAATACCGATAAATGCCCAACAGATGAGAGCAGAGACCTGCTCTTGGATCTATCCTCTTGGATCTATCCTCTTGGATCTATCCTCTTGGATCTATCCTCTTGGATCTATCCTCTTGGATCTATCCTCTTGGATCTATCCTCTTGGATCTATCCTCTTGGATCTATCCTCTTGGATCTATCCTCTTGGATCTATCCTCTTGGATCTATCCTGTCTAAGTGAGTGGAGCATTTCACTTGGTTATAACCTTAGGTTTATTTATTTAGTTTGACCTTTTTCTATTTTGTGTTTTTTGTACACTCTTACCTTACCCCAATTTATCCCTTATGGAATGAATTTGATTTGAATTAAGTATTAGTATTTGTATTAATGTTAAGAGATTTGGAATCTGTTTAATAATTTTTCTGCCTCTGTGTCATCCAGCTACCAGTTTAGTGACCTTATTCCACCAATATGTCGGTTCCACTGCCCAACCGATTTGAGGTCTTGACCAGCGTCCTATTGGGTGAGTGTATTG
Source organism: Coregonus lavaretus (assembly GCF_964263955.1). Lineage (NCBI taxonomy): Eukaryota > Metazoa > Chordata > Actinopteri > Salmoniformes > Salmonidae > Coregonus > Coregonus lavaretus. The sequence goes on from NW_028157494.1 coordinate 17,616, forward strand.
ATGATTCCCCCCTACCAGACCAGAGTAGACAGACTGCGCTTAGAACTACTGTTTCACCAGACCCCCTGTTGACTAACAAGTACGTTAAGATATTGCAAGCAAGACATCATTCTGAGATACTTCCAAACTCCAGATCGACCAATTTCTGCCCTCTTGAGATGACAAGACAGGTGAACAAACTCAAGGCTTTTGTTAAGCCTTCAACTCCGAGTCCCAATGGATGGACATTGTCCTGTCTATTCTAATAGAACATTATGATGCAGTGATACAGCCCAATGGATGGACATTGTCCTGTCTATTCTAATAGAACATTATGATGCAGTGATACAGCCCAATGGATGGACATTGTCCTGTCTATTCCAGTAGAACATTATGATGCAGTGATACAGCCCAATGGATGGACATTGTCCTGTCTATTCCAGTAGAACATTATGATGCAGTGATACAGCCCAATGGATGGACATTGTCCTGTCTATTCCAGTAGAACATTATGATGCAGTGATACAGCCCAATGGATGGACATTGTCCTGTCTATTCTAATAGAACATTATGATGCAGTGATAGCCACAGGATTGGAGGAGTTGCAGGGCTTTGATTTGGAGGTTTTTAACAGAGCTGGAGTAAAGCTAGATGTAAACGTTAGTTTACTGCTTCTTCTGCAGAAACCCTAAAGTTAATGGTAGAGGGAGAAGACTCAGCTCCAACCATTCAGACCTCTGAGACCCTGTCTTCTGAATCCTTTCCACCATTGGCTGGCCCTTCTCAACAGGGAGCGTTAGACTCATATGCTAAGGGATCAGCAAACCAACCACCAATTGAGGTAAGCCGAGACAAGGGGAGACTTAAACTAAGTACCACAAGGACATATTCTAGTCTTCAGGCCCCTAGCAACCAGAACCCCAACACCCTGCTACAGGGGAGAAAAACCAGGGAAACTCCAGTTAGGGCACAGTCTGATTCCAGTATTCATAGACCCTCCGATGGAATTCAGGTGGCAGTGCTGGTAGAGCCGTCTACTCTCCACAGGGGGGAACAAACAACTGGGAATAGTAGTGAGCCCCCAAGCCCGAATAGTTGGTCTTCTGGGTTACTGGGTTAGACACTGTTGAGTCACAAGTAACGGCCTCCCCTATTTTGAACCCCTCTAGTCCAATAATAATAGTGAGCCCCCAAGCCCGAATAGTTGGTCTTCTGGGTTACTGGGTTAGACACTGTTAGTAAAAGCCTCCCCTATTTTGAACCCCTCTAGTCCATCTACTCAGCAGGAAGAACCTGCTAACCCTAACCCTAACCCTAACCCTAACACATAACCCTAACCCTAACCCTAACCCCTAACCCTAACCCTAACCCCTAACCCCTCTAGTCCATCTACTCAGCAGGAAGAACCTGCTAACCCTAACCCTAACCCTAACCCTAACCCTAACCCTAACCCCTAACCCTAGTAACAGCCTCCCCTATTTTGAATCCCTCTAGTCCATCTACTCAGCAGGAAGAACCTGCTAACCCTAACCCTAACCCTAAGCCTAACATATAACCCTAACCCTAACCCTAACCCCTAACCCTAACCCTAACCCCTCTAGTCCATCTACTCAGCAGGAAGAACCTGCTAACCCTAACCCTAACCCCTAACCCTACCCCTAACCCTAACCCTAACCCTAACCCTAACCCTAACCCTAACCCTATAAAGATAAAGAGACTGGTACTCAGGCTAGGTGGAACGTTAGCAAAAGAGACTGGTACTCAGGCTAGGTGGAATGTTAGCTAAAGAGACTGGTACTCAGGCCTGGTGGAATGTTAGCTAAAGAGACTGGTACTCAGGCCTGGTGGAATGTTAGCTACAGAGACTGGTACTCAGGCCTGGTGGAATGTTAGCTAAGGAGACTGGTACTCAGGCCTGGTGGAATGTTAGCTAAAGAGACTGGTACTCAGGCTAGGTGGAATGTTAGCTAAAGAGACTGGTACTCAGGCCTGGTGGAATGTTAGCTAAAGAGACTGGTACTCAGGCCTGGTGGAATGTTAGCTACAGAGACTGGTACTCAGGCCTGGTGGAATGTTAGCTAAGGAGACTGGTACTCAGGCCAGGTGGAATGTTAGCTAAAGAGACTGGTACTCAGGCCTGGTGGAATGTTAGCTAAATAGACTGGTACTCAGGCTAGGTGGAATGTTAGCTAAAGAGACTGGTACTCAGGCTAGGTGGAACGTTAGCTAAAGAGACTGGTACTCAGGCTAGGTGGAATGTTAGCTAAAGAGACTGGTACTCAGGCCTGGTGGAATGTTAGCTACAGAGACTGGTACTCAGGCCTGGTGGACTGTTAGCTACAGAGACTGGTACTCAGGCTAGGTGGAATGTTAGCTAAAGAGACTGGTACTCAGGCCTGGTGGAATGTTAGCTACAGAGACTGGTACTCAGGCCTGGTGGAATGTTAGCTACAGAGACTGGTACTCAGGCCTGGTGGAATGTTAGCTAAAGAGACTGGTACTCAGGCCAGGTGGAATGTTAGCTAAAGAGACTGGTACTCAGGCCTGGTGGAATGTAAGATAAAGAGACTGGTACTCAGGTTAGGTGGAATGTTAGCTAAAGAGACTGGTACTCAGGCCTGGTGGAATGTTAGCTAAAGAGACTGGTACTCAGGCCTGGTGGAATGTTAGCTAAAGAGACTGGTACTCAGGCCTGGTGGAATGTTAGCTAAAGAGACTGGTACTCAGGCTAGGTGGAATGTTAGCTAAAGAGACTGGTACTCAGGCTAGGTGGAATGTTAGATAACGAGACTGGTACTCAGGCCTGGTGGAATGTTAGCTAAAGGGACTGGTACTCAGGCTAGGTGGAATGTTAGCTAAAGAGACTGGTACTCAGGCCTGGTGAAATGTTAGCTAAAGAGACTGGTACTCAGGCCTGGTGGAATGTTAGCTAAAGAGACTGGTACTCAGGCTAGGTGGAATGTTAGCTAAAGAGACTGGTACTCAGGCTAGGTGGAATGTTAGATAACGAGACTGGTACTCAGGCCTGGTGGAATGTTAGCTAAAGGGACTGGTACTCAGGCTAGGTGGAATGTTAGCTAAAGAGACTGGTACTCAGGCCTGGTGAAATGTTAGCTAAAGAGACTGGTACTCAGGCTAGGTGGAATGTTAGCTAAAGAGACTGGTACTCAGGCTAGGTGGAATGTTAGCTAAAGAGACTGGTACTCAGGCTAGGTGGAATGTTAGATAAAGAGACTGGTACTCAGGCCAGGTGGAATGTTAGCAAAAGAGACTGGTACTCAGGCCTGGTGGAATGTTAGCTAAAGAGACTGGTACTCAGGCCTGGTGGAATGTTAGCTAAAGGGACTGGTACTCAGGCTAGGTGGAATGTTAGCTAAAGAGACTGGTACTCAGGCCTGGTGAAATGTTAGCTAAAGAGACTGGTACTCAGGCCTGGTGGAATGTTAGCTACAGAGACTGGTACTCAGGCTAGGTGGAATGTTAGCTAAAGAGACTGGTACTCAGGCCTGGTGGAATGTTAGCTAAAGAGACTGGTACTCAGGCCTGGTGGAATGTTAGCTACAGAGACTGGTACTCAGGCCTGGTGGAATGTTAGCTAAAGAGACTGGTACTCAGGCCAGGTGGAATGTTAGCTAAAGAGACTGGTACTCAGGCCTGGTGGAATGTAAGATAAAGAGACTGGTACTCAGGGTAGGTGGAATGTTAGCTAAAGAGACTGGTACTCAGGCCTGGTGGAATGTTAGCTAAAGAGACTGGTACTCAGGCCTGGTGGAATGTTAGCTAAAGAGACTGGTACTCAGGCTAGGTGGAATGTTAGCTAAAGAGACTGGTACTCAGGCTAGGTGGAATGTTAGCTAAAGAGACTGGTACTCAGGCCTGGTGGAATGTTAGATAAAGAGACTGGTACTCAGGCTAGGTGGAATGTTAGCTAAAGAGACTGGTACTCAGGCTTGGTGGAATGTTAGCTAAAGAGACTGGTACTCAGGCTAGTTGGAATGGTAGCTAAAGAGACTGGTACTCAGGCCTGGTGGAATGTTAGCTAAAGAGACTGTTACTCAGGCTAGGTGGAATGTTAGCTAAAGAGACTGGTACTCAGGCCTGGTGAAATGTTAGCTAAAGAGACTGGTACTCAGGCTAGGTGGAATGTTAGATAAAGAGACTGGTACTCAGGTTAGGTGGAATGTTAGCTAAAGAGACTGGTACTCAGGCCTGGTGGAATGTTAGCTAATGAGACTGGTACTCAGGCCTGGTGGAATGTTAGCTAAAGAGACTGGTACTCAGGCCTGGTGGAATGTTAGCTAAAGAGACTGGTACTCAGGCCTGGTGGAATGTTAGCTAAAGAGACTGGTACTCAGGCTAGGTGGAATGTTAGCTAAAGAGACTGGTACTCAGGCTAGGTGGAATGTTAGCTAAAGAGACTGGTACTCAGGCCTGGTGAAATGTTAGCTAAAGAGACTGGTACTCAGGCTAGGTGGAATGTTAGCTAAAGAGACTGGTACTCAGGCTAGGTGGAATGTTAGCTAAAGGGACTGGTACTCAGGCTAGGTGGAATGTTAGCTAAAGAGACTGGTACTCAGGCCTGGTGGAATGTTAGCTAAAGAGACTGGTACTCAGGCCTGGTGGAATGTTAGCTAAAGAGACTGGTACTCAGGCTAGGTGGAATGTTAGCTAAAGAGACTGGTACTCAGGCTAGGTGGAATGTTAGATAACGAGACTGGTACTCAGGCCTGGTGGAATGTTAGCTAAAGGGACTGGTACTCAGGCTAGGTGGAATGTTAGCTAAAGAGACTGGTACTCAGGCCTGGTGAAATGTTAGCTAAAGAGACTGGTACTCAGGCTAGGTGGAATGTTAGCTAAAGAGACTGGTACTCAGGCTAGGTGGAATGTTAGCTAAAGAGACTGGTACTCAGGCTAGGTGGAATGTTAGATAAAGAGACTGGTACTCAGGCCAGGTGGAATGTTAGCAAAAGAGACTGGTACTCAGGCCTGGTGGAATGTTAGCTAAAGAGACTGGTACTCAGGCCTGGTGGAATGTTAGCTAAAGGGACTGGTACTCAGGCTAGGTGGAATGTTAGCTAAAGAGACTGGTACTCAGGCCTGGTGAAATGTTAGCTAAAGAGACTGGTACTCAGGCCTGGTGGAATGTTAGCTACAGAGACTGGTACTCAGGCTAGGTGGAATGTTAGCTAAAGAGACTGGTACTCAGGCCTGGTGGAATGTTAGCTAAAGAGACTGGTACTCAGGCCTGGTGGAATGTTAGCTACAGAGACTGGTACTCAGGCCTGGTGGAATGTTAGCTAAAGAGACTGGTACTCAGGCCAGGTGGAATGTTAGCTAAAGAGACTGGTACTCAGGCCTGGTGGAATGTAAGATAAAGAGACTGGTACTCAGGGTAGGTGGAATGTTAGCTAAAGAGACTGGTACTCAGGCCTGGTGGAATGTTAGCTAAAGAGACTGGTACTCAGGCCTGGTGGAATGTTAGCTAAAGAGACTGGTACTCAGGCTAGGTGGAATGTTAGCTAAAGAGACTGGTACTCAGGCTAGGTGGAATGTTAGCTAAAGAGACTGGTACTCAGGCCTGGTGGAATGTTAGATAAAGAGACTGGTACTCAGGCTAGGTGGAATGTTAGCTAAAGAGACTGGTACTCAGGCTTGGTGGAATGTTAGCTAAAGAGACTGGTACTCAGGCTAGTTGGAATGGTAGCTAAAGAGACTGGTACTCAGGCCTGGTGGAATGTTAGCTAAAGAGACTGTTACTCAGGCTAGGTGGAATGTTAGCTAAAGAGACTGGTACTCAGGCCTGGTGAAATGTTAGCTAAAGAGACTGGTACTCAGGCTAGGTGGAATGTTAGATAAAGAGACTGGTACTCAGGTTAGGTGGAATGTTAGCTAAAGAGACTGGTACTCAGGCCTGGTGGAATGTTAGCTAATGAGACTGGTACTCAGGCCTGGTGGAATGTTAGCTAAAGAGACTGGTACTCAGGCCTGGTGGAATGTTAGCTAAAGAGACTGGTACTCAGGCCTGGTGGAATGTTAGCTAAAGAGACTGGTACTCAGGCCTGGTGGAATGTTAGCTAAAGAGACTGGTACTCAGGCTAGGTGGAATGTTAGCTAAAGAGACTGGTACTCAGGCCTGGTGAAATGTTAGCTAAAGAGACTGGTACTCAGGCTAGGTGGAATGTTAGCTAAAGAGACTGGTACTCAGGCTAGGTGGAATGTTAGCTAAAGAGACTGGTACTCAGGCCTGGTGGAATGTTAGCTAAAGAGACTGGTACTCAGGCTAGGTGGAATGTTAGCTAAAGAGACTGGTACTCAGGCCTGGTGGAATGTTAGCTAAAGAGACTGGTACTCAGGCTAGGTGGAATGTGACTAGGCAACAGGATAGATAATAGACAGTAGCAGCAGTATACTGTAGGTAGGGGTAAAGTGACTAGACAACAGGATAGATAATAGACAGTAGCAGCAGTATACTGTAGGTAGGGGTAAAGTGACTAGACAACAGGATAGATAATAGACAGTAGCAGCAGTATACTGTAGGTAGGGGTAAAGGGACTAGACAACAGGATAGATAATAGACAGTAGCAGCAGTATACTGTAGGTAGGGGTAAAGTGACTAGACAACAGGATAGATAATAGACAGTAGCAGCAGTATACTGTAGGTAGGGGTAAAGGGACTAGGCAACAGGATAGATAATAGACAGTAGCAGCAGTATACTGTAGGTAGGGGTAAAGTGACTAGACAACAGGATAGATAATAGACAGTAGCAGCAGTATACTGTAGGTAGGGGTAAAGTGACTAGGCAACAGGATAGATAATAGACAGTAGCAGCAGTATACTGTAGGTAGGGGTAAAGTGACTAGGCAACAGGATAGATAATAGACAGTAGCAGCAGTATACTGTAGGTAGGGGTAAAGTGACTAGACAACAGGATAGATAATAGACAGTAGCAACAGTATACTGTAGGTAGGGGTAAAGTGACTAGACAACAGGATAGATAATAGACAGTAGCAGCAGTATACTATAGGTAGGGGTAAAGTGACTAGACAACAGGATAGATAATAGACAGTAGCAGCAGTATACTGTAGGTAGGGGTAAAGTGACTAGACAACAGGATATATAATAGACAGTAGCAGCAGTATACTGTAGGTAGGGGTAAAGTGACTAGACAACAGGATAGATAATAGACAGTAGCAGCAGTATACTGTAGGTAGGGGTAAAGTGACTAGACAACAGGATAGATAATAGACAGTAGCAGCAGTATACTGTAGGTAGGGGTAAAGTGACTAGACAACAGGATAGATAATAGACAGTAGCAGCAGTATACTGTAGGTAGGGGTAAAGGGACTAGACAACAGGATAGATAATAGACAGTAGCAGCAGTATACTGTAGGTAGGGGTAAAGTGACTAGGCAACAGGATAGATAATAGACAGTAGCAGCAGTATACTGTAGGTAGGGGTAAAGTGACTAGACAACAGGATAGATAATAGACAGTAGCAGCAGTATACTGTAGGTAGGGGTAAAGGGACTAGACAACAGGATAGATAATAGACAGTAGCAGCAGTATACTGTAGGTAGGGGTAAAGGGACTAGACAACAGGATAGATAATAGACAGTAGCAGCAGTATACTGTAGGTAGGGGTAAAGTGACTAGACAACAGGATAGATAATAGACAGTAGCAGCAGCGTATGTGGTGAGTGTGAAAGTGTGTGTGTGGTGTCAGTATGCATGTGTGTGCATGTTATGTGTGTCTAAGGCGACGGTGGCAAAGGATATCACTGCTACTTAATGCGGATCCAAGATCCACCGGCGTCATGCACGTTTCTGACTGGTGTTGGAACTGTGACAATGGGCAGCCTCGCCGCTTGGCTCCATGGGATATGTAGTGATTTTGCCAACACAGCCAGATGTGTAGACCACAGGAGGTTGGTGGCACCTTAATCGGGGAGGACGGGCTTGTGGTAATGGCTGGAGCGGAATGGGTGGAATGGTTGGGGAGGATGGGCTTGTGGTAATGACTGGAGCGGAATGGGTGGAATGGTTGGGGAGGATGGGCTTGTGGTAATGGCTGGAGCGGAATGGGTGGAATGGTTGGGGAGGATGGGCTTGTGGTAATGGCTGGAGCGGAATGGGTGGAATGGTTGGGGAGGATGGGCTTGTGGTAATGGCTGGAGCGGAATGGGTGGAATGGTTGGGGAGGATGGGCTCGTGGTAATGGCTGGAGCGGATAGGTGGAATGGTTGGGGAGGATGGGCTTGTGGTAATGGCTGGAGTGGAATGGGTGGAATGGTTGGGGAGGATGGGCTTGTGGTAATGGCTGGAGCGGAATGGGTGGAATGGTTGGGGAGGATGGGCTCGTGGTAATGGCTGGAGCGGAATAGGTGGAATGGTTGGGGAGGATGGGCTTGTGGTAATGGCTGGAGCGGAATAAGTGGAATGGTTGGGGAGGATGGGCTTGTGGTAATGGCTGGAGCGGAATGGGTGGAATGGTTGGGGAGGATGGGCTTGTGGTAATGGCTGGAGCGGAATGGGTGGAATGGTTGGGGAGGATGGGCTTGTGGTAATGGCTGGAGCGGAATGGGAACATTCACAGGGTTTTCTTGTGTTTGACGCCATTCCATTAGCGCCGTTCCTCTCATTATTATGAGCCGTCCTCCCCTCAGCAGCCTCCTGTGATGTAGAGTCTTGTACCCTTAACCTTTTTTATACTGAATATCGTATTTGTTGGTTAAATCAGATTTACTAATGTCATGAGGAATCCAGGAACAAGTTAATTGACACGACAAAATGTGAGAGAGTAGCAACTCTACAAAGCGCCATGAAGACAATGAATGACTAAATTACTTTTGGACACAAAGGAGATCCTCCTTCTCACTATTCTATGCGATAGTAGACTGCTTTGTTCATTGGACGTGTGCGAGAGGATCAAAACCGCAAAGTATCATGGGTAAACTGATCTACAAATAATAATGAGTGGTTATTTATGATGCAAGGTGATTTGTAGATCTGTCAGTCGGCAGTCCCCTGCGGTCATTTTGATGCCCTCTAACACGGTCAATGACTTCCATAGATGGTTGTTTAGCAACAAAACCGACGCATGCACAACTATGGGGCAAAACCGACGGGGTTGGCTTAGACTGTTGACATGAAAACTATATTTTGTCTCCAATGTTTATTGAAAACATAAATTTGCACAATGAGCACTTGTCTTTCAAATACATCGTTACGGTTGTTGGTTAGCTAGCTAGCAAATTCTTGCCATATTATTTTATTTAACCTTTATTTAACCAGGTAGGCCAGTTGAGAACAAGTTCTCATTTACAACTGCGACCTGGCCAAGATAAAGCAAAGCAGTGCGATAAAAACAACAACACAGAGTTACATATGGGGTAAAACAAAACATAAAGTCAAAAATACCACAGAAAATATATATACAGTGTGTGCAAATGTAGCAAGTTATGGAGGTAAGGCAATAAATAGGCCATAGTGCAAAATAATTACAATTAGTATTAACACTGGAGTGATAGATGTGCAAGAGATGATGTACTCCTGAGTGGCGCAGTGGTCTAAGGCACTGCATCGCAGTGCTAACTGTGCCACTAGAGATCCTGGTTCGAATCCAGGCTCTGTCGCAGCCGGCCGCGACCAGGAGACTCATGGGTGGTGCACAAGTCGTCCAGGGTAGGGGAGGGAATGGCGGCAGGGATGTAGCTCAGTTGATAGAGCATGGCGTTTGCAACGCCAGGGTTGTGGGTTCGATTCCCACGGGGGGCCAGAATAAAAAAAAAAAGATGTATTCACTAACTGTAAGTCGCTCTGGATAAGAGCGTCTGCTAAATGACGTAAATGTAAAATGATGTGCAAATAGAGATACTGGGGTGCAAATGAGCAAAATAAATAACAATATGAGGTAGTTGGGTGGGCTAATTACAGATGGGCTGTATACAGGTGCAGTGATCGGTAAGCTGCTCTGACAACTGATGCTTAAAGTTAGTGAGGGAGATAAGAGTCTCCAGCTTCAGAGATTTTTGCAGTTCGTTCCAGTCATTGGCAGCAGAGAACTGGAAGGAATGGCGGCCAAAGGAGGTGTTGGCTTTGGGGATGACCAGTGAGATATACTTGCTGGAGCGCAGACTACGGGTGGGTGTTGCTATGGTGACCAATGAGCTAACATAAGACGGGGATTTGCCTAGCAGTGATTTATAGATGACCTGGAGCCAGGGGGTTTGGCGACGAATATGTAGTGAGGACCAGCCTCATATTAGCAGTGACACTCAAAACAAGACATAGTATCAAGAACAATTGAAAATAGCCACTTTTGATTCCCCACATGACAGTTTCTTATCACTGTTGTCATCTGGCCATCCAGAATCACAACAACACACAACCTTCTGGCTCATTGAAGTGTGCACATCGTTTTCGTGATGTTCTCAGCTAACCCGTCTATTGAAACAGAAAAATGAGGGAGTGGGATGTCTCGCTTCCTCTTCCATCTCTGGTGTTGATTCTTCGCAGGCTGGATTCCATCGGTGGTGAACTTTAATTCCTTTCCTTGGAGGCTCTCCTTATGTTGGCTGGATCTGGGGAAGCATTATGCTAAAGTCTACCCACCTCTGGAGACACTACACATAAATAAAAACATCAAGCTTTCTGAATAAAGTCCTTCATTTATAAACCTTTATTTAGAATACATTATTCACAGCATATTCAGAGACCTTATGAAAAACAACTTTCAACTATTGTATCGAATAATTACATGTTCTTACTTCATCACCAACAATTTTCCCCACAATAGTACATAGAAATACATTGTAAAAAAGTAAGACAAATGTTTCCACTAGAAATTATGTGAAAACATCTAAATAAACCCAAAGCACTATACTTCCCTAATAGTGGAAATACAACACTGTAACAAATCAATAAAAATAAAAAAACACCATTAAAAGGTCATTTAAATGGAAAAGGGGATAGAGAGGTAGTGCAATTTTACTGTAAGGAGTTGGTTGCCCCCGCTGGAGCAGCACTGCTGTGTCCAAGGTTTGGACAATACACCTTTCAGTTCCAGAACTATATGCATGGAGCTCAGAACAGAAAGTTATCCTTTGTAACTGAGGCACAGTCGTTCCTTCAAGCTGACAGGCCACCCTGTGGTCTTCACTTCACACACATAGTAATTATCTTCAGGATGGCATCTCTGGGGTAAAAACAACAAGAGAACAACCAGGTAAACTGTACTGTATAATGTCAAAATACGTATTATCTGTTCAGTTGTTCTGATAAATTCCAACATAGACCCAAAACTGTAGTCTTTTTAAAAACAGAAAATTATCTTCATAAATGATGAGACAACAAACCTGATAAAAGGGATGTATGACAAGCCATACCTGCAGAGAAGAGAAGACAGATTGTTCAATTAAACACATTCCACATCCATCAAAGCCTGAAACTTATTATACATAGACTGCATAGATTTGAACACATATTACAATAGGAACAAAAGCTAACTCACCAGGCAAATGCTATGACTTGCAAAATGCAAAACAACAATGCGAGACCAAAGTTCTTCCACTAGAAAAAAATTAAATGTTAGTAACAAAAGTCCCCTAATATAAATAGAGTTAAGAATCTAATTTATCATCAGGGAACTTTGACCTTTGGCCAGGAGACTATAGGCATCCGCTGATCATGAACATCAAATACACTTATTAACTATTTGGTCATAAAATAATGAACGGAGTGGCTGCAGGTCCGATATAATAATGAACGGAGTGGCTGCAGGTCCGATATAATAATGAACGGAGTGGCTGCAGGTCCGATATAATGATGAACGGAGTGGCTGCAGGTCCGATATAATAATGAACGGAGTGGCTGCAGGTCCGATATAATGATGAACGGAGTGGCTGCAGGTCCGATATAATAATGAACGGAGTGGCTGCAGGTCCGATATAATGATGAACGGAGTGGCTGCAGGTCCGATATAATAATGAACGGAGTGGCTGCAGGTCCGATATAATGATGAACGGAGTGGCTGCAGGTCCGATATAATAATGAACGGAGTGGCTGCAGGTCCGATATAATGATGAACGGAGTGGCTGCAGGTCCGATATAATAATGAACGGAGTGGCTGCAGGTCCGATATAATGATGAACGGAGTGGCTGCAGGTCCGATATAATAATGAACGGAGTGGCTGCAGGTCCGATATAATGATGAACGGAGTGGCTGCAGGTCCGATATAATAATGAACGGAGTGGCTGCAGGTCCGATATAATGATGAACGGAGTGGCTGCATGTCCGATATAATAATGAACGGAGTGGCTGCAGGTCCAACAAACTACTGACAACATTTCTCCCAAATTCCAAATAAAAATATTGTCATTTAGAGCATTTATTTGCAGAAAATGACAACTGGTAAAAATAACAAAATAACAAAAAATATGCAGTGTTGTCAGACCTCGAATAATGCAAAGAAAATCAGTTCATGTTCATTTTTAAACAACACAATAGTAATGTTTTAACTTAGGAAGAGTTCAGAAATCTATATTTGGTGGAATAACCCAGATTTTCAATCACAGCTTTCATGCGTCTTGGCATGCTCTCCACCAGTCTTTCACATTGATGTTGGGTGACTTTATGCCACTCCTGGCGCAAAAATTCAAGCAGCTCGGCTTTGTTTGATGGCTTGTGACCATCCATCTTCCTCTTGATCACATTCCAGAAGTTTTCAATGGGGTTCAGGTCTGGATATTGGGCTGGCCATGACAGGGTTTTGATCTGGTGGTCCTCCATCCACACCTTGATTGACCTGGCTGTGTGGCATGGCACATTGTCCTGCTGGAAAAATCAATCCTCAGAGTTTGGGAACAATGTCAGTGCAAAAGGAAGCAAGTTTTCTTCCAGGACAACCTTGTACGTGGCTTGATACATGCGTCCTTCTCAAAGACAAATCTGCCCGATTCCAGCCTTGCTGAAGCACCCCCAGATCATCACCGATCCTCCACCAAATTTCACAGTGGGTGCGAGACACTGTGGCTTGTAGTCCTCTCCAGGTCTCCGTCTAACCATTAGACGACCAGATGTTGGGCAAAGCTGAAAATTGGACTCATCAGAGAAGATGACCTTACTCCAGTCCTCTACGGTCCAATCCTTATGGTCTTTTGCAAACCTCAGCCTGGCTCTTCTTTGCTTCTCATTGATGAAGGGCTTTTTTTCTAGCTTTGCACGACTTCAGCCCTGCCCCTAGGAGCCTGTTTCGAACCGTCCTCGCCATGCACTTCACCCCAGCTGCCGTTTGCCATTCTTTTTGTAGGTCACTTGATGTCATCCTACGGTTGTTGAGTGACATTCGAATGAGTTGGCGGTCATCCCGGTCAGTAGAGAGTCGTTTTCGCCCTCTGCCGGTCTGTAGCTTTGTTGTCCCCAATGTCTGCTGCTTGACCTTGTTCTTATGAACCGCCGTCTTTTACATTTTAAGGATGGAAGCAACCTGACGCTCACTGTTTCCCTCTGCCAGTAAAGCCAGAATTGAACCCTTATTTTCCTCACTCAAAACTTTCCTTTTCAACTCTTTTGGCATGGTCAATAGTTATTTTTTGATTAATATTACTTTTGAGGTACTTTTAGCACTGTTTTTGCCATCCAGCTGGTCCTATTGCAAGAGGATAGTGATGACCACAGCAGTGGTTTTTATACTTTCCCTCGTTAAATAAGATTTGGTTCATGTGATCACCTAATCAGTACCTAATTCAGTAAAATGAGGTGTGCCTGTGTTGGAATTCAACAGACACTGGAATGGAATGGCTGTCATACATGTAGAGATGCTGATTTAAGAAACATTTGCAGTGGTCTCTTCATTTTTCCCACAGCTGTAAATATAGCTATTTAAAAATATATATCTATTCAAATATCTTGCATATCTTATTTTCCATCATTATCAATTAATATGCGTAATAATGTCGGCAGTTCATGCGTAGGATTTTAACCTATAACCCGGATTGCCATTGTATTACATTACATTTTTGACAAGCAATTATTATTTTAGCAAACAATTATTGTGGTTCATCCTATATTCTCCCTAACATCCTTACCCCCTTGCAACAGATGTGGGATAAACACACACACACACACACACACACACACACACACACTCTAACACACTCAACCCCTTTCCTCCACAATCAACCATAAGATCAGATGCTCAACGGTTGTTACATCCCAGAGCCCAACTCAAGAAAGGACCTGATTTACAAATGCATATACAGTTACAGCTGTTTGAGAAAGCATGCAAGATTGAGCACAAATTGACAACAATGTGAGATTTGATTAATCTATTTAATCTATGTCAAGTCCTAGGTGATGGAGATCAGATCCACCCTCTTCACCTGAGACACAAACACTCTGGTCCCCCGTTGTAACCATTTTTCCCAAGCATCTCCGTGCAGTCAGACCTTTGATTATTTTGTGCCAGCTGGGCCACAATGATAAGCCCCCTCTCTGATTGTCCGAGTGTGACCCCCTCCCCATGGGTTACTGCAGCCAGTGTTGCCAGCACTGCCACTACCTGGGTGGGGGTACCCCACCGGAATCCCCACCGGCTAGGTACAAGGTCGTCAAGGTTCTCATTAGCAGCTTTGAGAATTTCCTTGTATATTATGCTCTCCCATCAGGGGGCTTTGGCTTTGTAGGACCAACCCTGCCAGGCAGGCTCAGAATCTTGAGGGGGCGGTGCTGCTCAAGTAGGTCTCTGACCACATTTATCTTTCTGTTTTGGCTGCATATAGGCAACTCACAGCAGGGCCATAAAACAGATGGGGACGTCTCTTTGGTGTATGGGTCGCTCAGGTGGGTGTCTAGGATATAGGGTTGGGGATCGTTCCATCATGTTAGGACAATAAAAATATATATTAGATGTATACTATATTTTCAAATGTATATCCCTCATCTGCACAAAATTGAAAGCTCTCTCTCACAACCCCTGCTCACAGACACACGTTGGTTCTGGGATATGCAACCATTTCCTTTCTCACTCACTTAACGCCACACTTATTAAAACACAAAAACGCACACGACATCTTCCATCACAATACATCCACACATACTGTGCCTTCTATGTCTTCTGTTTGCTATGTTTTTATCTCCACTATGTTGATTGAGTACTTGTGTTCTAATTTAGTTGTATTTGAAGATGTATTATTTTGCTTGTTTTCTTTTCTTGTAATACCGTCTTATCCCTTTATAAAATACTATACCTACTATAAATGTTCTTTATTATTACAATCCCTACCATGGCTAGTATTGGGTGTTCCATTCCAATCCCTACCATGGCTAGTGTTGGGTGTTCCATTCCAATCCCTACCATGGCTAGTATTGGGTGTTCCATTCCAATCCCTACCATGGCTAGTATTGGGTGTTCCATTCCAATCCCTACCATGGCCAGTATTGGGTGTTCCATTCCAATCCCTACCATGGCTAGTATTGGGTGTTCCATTCCAATCCCTACCATGGCTAGTATTGGGTGTTCCATTCCAATCCCTACCATGGCTAGTATTGGGTGTTCCATTCCAATCCCTACCATGGCCAGTATTGGGTGTTCCATTCCAATCCCTACCATGGCTAGTATTGGGTGTTCCATTCCAATCCCTACCATGGCTAGTATTGGGTGTTCCATTCCAATCCCTACCATGGCTAGTGTTGGGTGTTCCATTCCAATCCCTACCATGGCTAGTATTGGGTGTTCCATTCCAATCCCTACCATGGCTAGTGTTGGGTGTTCCATTCCAATCCCTACCATGGCTAGTGTTGGGTGTTCCATTCCAATCCCTACCATGGCTAGTGTTGGGTGTTCCATTCCAATCCCTACCATGGCTAGTATTGGGTGTTCCATTCCAATCCCTACCATGGCTAGTATTGGGTGTTCCATTCCAATCCCTACCATGGCTAGTGTTGGGTGTTCCATTCCAATCCCTATCATGGCTAGTATTGGGTGTTCCATTCCAATCCCTACCATGGCTAGTATTGGGTGTTCCATTCCAATCCCTACCCTGGCTAGTATTGGGTGTTCCATTCCAATCCCTACTATGGCTAGTATTGGGTGTTCCATTCCAATCCCTACCATGGCTAGTATTGGGTGTTCCATTCCAATCCCTACCATGGCTAGTATTGGGTGTTCCATTCCAATCCCTACCATGGCTAGTATTGGGTGTTCCATTCCAATCCCTACCATGGCTAGTGTTGGGTGTTCCATTCCAATCCCTACCATGGCTAGTATTGGGTGTTCCATTCCAATCCCTACCATGGCTAGTATTGGGTGTTCCATTCCAATCCCTACCATGGCTAGTATTGGGTGTTCCATTCCAATCCCTACCATGGCTAGTGTTGGGTGTTCCATTCCAATCCCTATCATGGCTAGTATTGGGTGTTCCATTCCAATCCCTACCATGGCTAGTATTGGGTGTTCCATTCCAATCCCTACCATGGCTAGTATTGGGTGTTCCATTCCAATCCCTACCATGGCTAGTATTGGGTGTTCCATTCCAATCCCTACCATGGCCAGTATTGGGTGTTCCATTCCAATCCCTACCATGGCTAGTATTGGGTGTTCCATTCCAATCCCTACCATGGCTAGTATTGGGTGTTCCATTCCAATCCCTACCATGGCTAGTGTTGGGTGTTCCATTCCAATCCCTACCATGGCTAGTATTGGGTGTTCCATTCCAATCCCTACCATGGCTAGTATTGGGTGTTCCATTCCAATCCCTACCATGGCTAGTATTGGGTGTTCCATTCCAATCCCTACCATGGCTAGTATTGGGTGTTCCATTCCAATCCCTACCATGGCTAGTATTGGGTGTTCCATTCCAATCCCTACCATGGCTAGTATTGGGTGTTCCATTCCAATCCCTACCATGGCTAGTATTGGGTGTTCCATTCCAATCCCTACCATGGCTAGTATTGGGTGTTCCATTCCAATCCCTACCATGGCTAGTATTGGGTGTTCCATTCCAATCCCTACCATGGCTAGTATTGGGTGTTCCATTATTCGACTCCTCTATTAGAACTTTCAGAATAGCCATGGAGTAGTCTTTGTGTCGCGGAACATTTGGTTTATTGACAACAAGAGCAACACGCTTCCCTTTTAATCTATTTTCCTTGAAGATTGCAGAACGGCGCAGAGTTCTGTACCCAATCTCCCTCGGGAACTGATCATTAATGCCTATTTTCGTGCCAGCAAGTCTTTTACCTAGGCTTTTAACCATTACTTTATCCTTAAAAAAAGAAAATTTGGCAACGATTGGACGATCATATCTCTGTCCGCTTTGTCCGACACGGTGTACACGTTCAAGTTGTATTTTGTCGACAGCCTCGAGTGGAATTTGAAGCGCTGTAAGAAATAAGTCCTTCACTATCTTTATCTGTAATCTCTCCCTCCTTTTCCAGGATACCTGTAAGTACTAGATTTTCTCTCATCGATCTAGTCTGTATGTCTAGTAAGGCTTCTCTCAGAAAGTTGTTCTCCTTTTTAAGTTCCTTAACGTCCGTTTCCATCTTAGTGCCGGTCCCTTTTAGTTTTTTTTGTATCGCTCTCCATTATCGCAGCTTTTCCGTCACAAATTTCAAGACTCGCCTTCAACTCTTTTACATCATTACTGACCAACTCTAGTATGCCCAGTTTGTCATTTATCAACAGGTCACTTTCCGCACTTACCAGTCCCAGTGGTGAAAACCATAAATCAACTGTATCAGTCGAGGAGTCGCGTTTTCTCTCGGAGATTGATTGTCCTCGTTTATCTTCCATCATGTTTGGGTGTTGCGTGTTGTTGTAATATTAGTCGATATATTTCTCTAGCCTTATAATTTGTTTTGTGTTATTATCCAGATTGAATGTTATTACCCACGAATATATGAAATGTTAATATTTAGTCTAACTTACTGATATTGAATATTGTTTGTATCTTGAGGTGATTTGTACCGCTGTGTATTCAATACACCATCTTGTATACCTGCACTCTACCGGAAGTTGATAGTGCTGTTAAGAAAGCAGAGCAGCGCTTTATTATGGGCAGACTTCTCCCCATCTTAGCTACTATTGTATCAATATGTTTTGACATGCATGTCAGTCTCTCCTGGCTCAGAGTAGAAGAGACATTTTTTTCTGAGGTCTTGGCTGATTTCTTTTGATTTTCCCATGATGTCAAGCAAAGAGGCACTGAGTTTGAAGGTAGACCTTGAAATACATCCACAGGTACACCTCCAATTGACTCAAATGATGTCAATTAGCCTATCAGAAGCTTCTAAAGCCATGGCATCAATTTCTGTAATTTTCCAAGCTGTTTAAAGGCACAGTCAACTTAGTGTATGTAAACTTCTGACCTACTGGAATTTTGATACAGTGAATTATAAGTGAAATAATCTGTCTGTAAACAATTGTTGGAAAAATTACTTGTGTCATGCACAAAGTAGATGTCCTAACCGACTTGCCAAAACTATAGTTTGTTAACAAGAAATGTGTGGAGTGGTTGAAAAACGAGTTTTAATGATTCCAACCGAAGTGTATGTAAACTTCCGACTTCAACTGTACATATTACCTCGACTAACCTGTACCCCCGCACATTGACTCGGTACCCCCTGTATATAGCTTCGTTGTTGTCATTTTATTGTGTTATTTATTTATTTAATTTTCTTAACTATTATTTTTCTTAAAACTGCATTGTTGGTAAGGTCTACACCGGTTGTATTCTATGCATGTGACAAATAAATATTGATTTGGCTATTTCAGCCACACTAGTTGCTGACAGGTGTGTAAAATCGAACACACAGCCATGCAATCTCCAAAGACAAACATTGGCAGTAGAATGGCCTTACTGAAGAGCTAAGACTTTCAACGTGGCACCGTCATAGGATGCCACCTTTCCAACAAGTCAGCTCGTCAAATTTCTGCCCTGCTAGAGCTGCCCCGGTCCCTGCTAGAGCTGCCCTGCTAGAGCTGCCCCGGTCAACTGATCTCTGCCCTGCTAGAGCCGTCATAGGATGCCACCTTTCCAACAAGTCAGCTCGTCAAATTTCTGCCCTGCTAGAGCTGCCCCGGTCAACTGTAAGTGCTGTTATTGTGTAATAGAAACATCTAGCAGCAACAACGGCTCAGCCCTGAAGTAGTAGGCCACACAAGTTCACAGAACGGGACCGCCGAGTGCTGAAGAACGTAATGCCTAAGAATCGTCTGTCCTCGGTTGCAAAACACTACCGAGTTCCAAACTGCCTCTGGAAGCAACGTCAGCGCAAGAACTGTTCATCGGGAGCTTCGTGTGTCCCCTGTAGCTCAGTTGGTAGAGCATGGCGCTTGCAACGCCAGGGTTGTGGGTTCGTTTCCCACGAGGGGCCAGTACGAAAATGTATGCACTCACTAACTGTAAGTCGCTCTGGATTAGAGCGTCTGCTAAATTACTAAAAAATGCAAAATGTAAATTAATAGGTTTTCCATGGCCGAGCAGCCGCACACAAGCATAAGATCACCATGAGCAATGCCAAGCGTCGGCTGGAGTGGTGTAAAGCTCACCGCCATTGGACTCTGGAGCAGCGTTCTCTGGAGTGATGATGCACACTTTACCGTCCGACGGACGAATCTGGGTTTGGCGGATGCCAGGAGAATGCTACCTGCCGAATGCATAGTGCCAACTGTAAAGTTTGGTGGAGGAGGAATAATGGTCTGGGGCTGTTTTTCATGGTTCGGGCTAGGCCCCTTAGTTCCAGTGAAGGGAAATCTTAACGCTACAGCATACAATGACGTTCTAGACGATTCTGTGCTTCCAACTTTGTGGTAACAGTTTGGGGAAAGCCCTTTCCTGTTTCAGCATGACAAAGCCCCCGTGCACAAAGCGAGGTCCATACAGAAATGTTTTGTCGAGATCGGTGTGGAAGAACTTGATTGTCCTGCACAGAGCCCGGACCTCAACCCCATCGAACACCTTTGGGATGAATTGGAACGCCGACTGCGAGCCAGGCCTAATCGCCCAACATCAGTGCCTGACCTCACTAATGCTCTTGTGGCTGAATGGAAGCAAGTCCCTGCAGCAATGTTCCAACATCTAGTGGAAAGCCTTCCCAGAAGAGTGGAGGCTGTTATAGCAGCAAAGGGGGGACCAACTCCATATTAATGCCCATGTTTTTGGAATGAGATGTTCGACGAGCAGGTACTTTTGGCCATGTAGTGTATATGTGCAGTTTACTTCTATCAGAACATATGTTCAGTTTGCTTCTATCAGAACTCAGCTAGGCAAAGCGAATGTCTGTGCTCGCATACTCCCTGAAGACCTGGCAATATTACTGTTGTTTGTCCCTCGTGAGCCACCGTAGCAACAACATAGCCATAACACTTCCTCAAAATAATCTGAATGAATCTAAGATAAATCAAGAAATCTGTAATTTATTTAGACGTTTTTGCGGAGTCACGCAATTTTACATCTAACTAAGATGTTTTGCAAAGTATTTCTGAAGTGACAAAATGTGCATGAAAACTAGTCGTCTCTCGTTGAACGACAACAAACACTTAATTGAAGAATCCATTGTTCCTGCTAGGAGTAGTACTGTTGACCAATCACAGACGAGGGGGCGGAGACCCGAACTTGACTTGCCTCAATAAAACATTTTGTGTGCACAAACAGCCGGAAAAAAACATGCTGAAAACATCACAAAATTCATCAAAATATAGGCTTAACTCACCCAGAAGGCTGCACAGAGAGTCAACACAATACAGGTCTAGAAAACAGAACAGAAAACAAGTTCATTCAAACTTTATGCACCTTTGGTTTCTTTGTAGGATTCTCATTATTTGCATATTTGCATACTGCTACAAAATGACATGAAAGGGAATGCAGTCCTTTCTAAAGCTGGTCCTCACCAACATGATAGTAGTGGCCAGAGCTCTGGTCTTATCACACATCCTCTTCAGCTGTTTGACTGGTCCCATCAGGAACATGGTGCTGAGGACAGGTTAGGTTTAGTTAGAGACTGCTAAGGAAACACACACCCACATAGAAGGACACAATCACCCTCTTTGTTATAAATTGTTGACATGTTTCTAAGGACATAAATCACATATCAGGGCATTGACAGTTTACTGCATCATATTTGTCATGATGAAGGAAATGTTGTCATAATGAAAAGGTCCGGAGTCATCACGTGTTGGGGGCATCCTGCTGAATCTCACCTGCAGAGGGAACAGAGGTTTCCAAAGGAATACAAGATGATGAAGAGGAGGATTCCTATTTTGGGGACGAAGAGCATACATGCCCCCTGTAGAGGCAAGACAGATCATTTATCAGTTTCAACCTCCAAATTGAAGATGTCATTAATATAAACCATTTTAAAAAGGGGCAGTGCAGCCAAAAACGTGATTTAATGTTGTTTTAATGATATTTCCACACTATGATGTTGAAATAACACTCTGAAAATTATGAGAATGCCCTTTCAGTGTAAGAGCTTTTTGAAAACAATGCCTGGAATTTCAGCCTGTTCAGGTGGGATGGAGATTTTTGCCCAGAGCATGACATCACAATCTGATCTGATTATTCTGACCAATGACCAGTCATGTTTTATTTGTATCCTCCTACTTTGGCTCTAGACCCTTCCAACTCAACTCTGGACCTGGAAACCAGTTCTACTGGACCTTGAAACCAGTTCCACTGCATTTTTCATTGTTCCCCTCTAATCAGGGACTGATTTAGACCTGGGAAACCAGGTGTGTGCAATTAATTAACAGGTAGAACAGAAAACCAGCAAGCACCAGACCTCGTAGGGTAAGAGTTGAATACCCCTGGTCTAACGCTAGATAACTATTTCCTTTAAAGGGATTTTGGCAATGACACCCTTTACCTACTTCCCCAGAGTCAGATGAACTGGTGGAAACCATCTTTATGTATCTGTGTCCAGTATGAAGGAAGTTAGGTAGTTTCCTGAGCCAACGCTAACTCACAGCACAATGACTGGAAGTTTACAGGAACAGCTAGCATGCTAGCTATTCCCATAGACTGCCGGTCATTGCGTTACGCTAGTTAGCAACTTCCTTCAAACTGCATGCAGAGACATAAAGATGGTTTCCACGAGTTCATCTGACTCTGGGTCAGTAGGTAAAGGGCGTCATTGCCAAAAGGGGCGTAGATAAAGGGTGTCATTTATCCCTTTAAAGTAACGTGGGGCAGAACACATGAAGGTGGTGAGTTTCACCTGAACTAAACAAAACACCTGAGGCATCTGAATTAAACAAAAGATGTTGCACATTCTTGAGAGCAGGATGAACCAGTCGCACCACATCTCTCTGGATGCACAAGGTGTCTGCTGATCGGAAATGGGCGGTGCGCAAATGAGCACAAACACACATTTTAATACTGTAAATAATTGTATGTAGGAAAGCAACATATTCAAATCTACTTACCAAGACTGAGCAGGTGACCCCAATCACAAAACAGACCATAAATCCCTTCACTCGTGTACCCCAACCCAAAGTAGATGCTTCATTTGCTGCCTGAAACAAGTAAAGTCAGTCAGTGAAGAGCCACAGGTCGAGTTCACATGATGAGAGAGAAGATGCATTGATTTAAGAATATACTTTTAATTAAATTTGATTCCTATACATCCATATATTTTACACTTTAATTACAATTTATTATTATGTTTCTATAATAATGACAGTTGATTAAAGGTATGAATATTAGCCTAGAATATCCATTTATACTACATTTGATAAATTCGTTTTTTTACCTGCAAGATGTTGCCGTTTTCATTGGGTCCATCCGTTCCGCTCAAAACTGATTTAAGTTTGTCCATGACTTTTAACGCGTTGGCTGAGCGCAGTAAGTCAGGACTGTTTGATGTATTTTGCGTCCGGTTGAGGTCCGGTGAGGTGACGTTACTTCGGAAGCTGAAACTAGTTATGATCCCATTTCCCAGTGGGCGGAGCTAGGCATGTTGCTACGGAGACTGGCCATGTTCGAGAGGATCAAAACCGTAATGTATCATGGGTAAATTGTGACTGACTGACTGATCTACAAATAATAATTAGTAGTTATTTATGACTCAAGGTTGTTTGTAGATCAGTCAGTCGGCAGTCGCCTGCACTGTTGGCTGCAATGTTAAACAAAGGCCTCTCATTTTACAATGGGTCAGTGATGTTAATTTAAATTTTTAATTTCACCTTTATTTAACCAGGTAAGCCAGTTGAGAACAAGTTCTCATTTACAACTGCGACCTGGCCAAGATAAAGCAACAACACAGTTACATATGGAATAAACAAAACGTACAGTCAAAAACACAATAGAAAATCTATATACAGTGTGTGCAAATGTAGTAAGTTATGGAGGTAAGGCAATAAATAGGCCATAGTGCAAAATAATTACAATTTAGTATTAACACTGGAGTGATAGATTTGCAGAAGATGTTGTGCAAATAGAGATACTGGGGTGCAAATGAGCAAAATAAATAACAATATGGGGATGAGATAGTTGGGTGGGCTAATTACAGATGGGCTGTGTACAGGTGCAGTGATCGGTAAGCTGCTCTGACAACTGATGCTTAAAGTTAGTGAGGGAGATAAGTGTCTCCAGCTTCAGAAATGTTTGCAGTTCGTTCCAGTCATTTGCAGCAGAGAACTGGAAGGAATGGCGGCCAAAGGTGTTGGCTTTGGGGATGACCAGTGAGATATACCTGCTGGAACGCATACTATGGGTGGGTGTTGCTATGGTGACCAATGATCTAAGATAAGGCGGGGATTTGCCTTGAAGTGATTTATAGATGACCTGGAGCCAGTGGGTTTGGCGACGAATATGTAGTGAGGGCCAGCCAACGAGAGCGTACAGGTCACAATGGTGGGTAGTATATGGGGCTTTGGTGACAAAACGGATGGCACTGTGATAGACTACATCCAATTTGCTGAGTAGAGTGTTGGAGGCTATTTTGTAAATGACATCGCCAAAGTCAAGGATCGGTAGGATAGTGAGTTTTACGAGGGCATGTTTGGCAGCATGAGTGAAGGAGGCTTTGTTGTGAAATAGGAAGCCGATTCTAGATTTAACTTTAGATTGGAGATTTCTTAATGTGAGTCTGGAAGGAGAGTTTACGGTCTAACCAGACACCTAGGTATTTGTAGTTGTCCACATATTCTAAGTCAGACCCGCCGAGAGTAGTGATTCTAGTCGGGTGGGCAGGTGCAAACAGCGTTCCTCTGTAGCTCAGTTGGTAGAGCATGGCGCTTGCAACGCCAGGGTTGTGGGTTCGATTCCCACGGGGGGCCAGTATGATTTTTTAAAATTATACACTCACTAACTTTAAGTCGCTATGGATAAGAGCGTCTGCTAAATGAAAAAAAAAGAATTTAGTTTTACGAGCGTTTAAGAGCAGTTGGAGGCTACGGAAGGAGTGCTGTATGGCATTGAAGCTCGTTTGGAGGTTTGTTAACACAGTGTCCAATGAAGGGCCAGATGTATACAAAATGGTGTCGTCTGCGTAGAGGTGGATCTGAGAGTCACCAGCAGCAAGAGCGACATCATTGATATACACAGAGAATAGAGCCGGCCCGAGAATTGAACCCTGTGGCACCCCCATAGAGACTGCCAGAGGTCCAGACAACAGGCCCTCCGATTTGACACATTGAACTCTATCTGAGAAGTAGTTGGTGAACCAGGCGAGGCAGTCATTTGAGAAACCAAGGTTTCTGTGTAGTAATGATAATATATTTTAGACAAGTGTTTTGCAGTGAATTTAGTCTATGACTTAATAATTAAAATACTGTATCTTTGAGTAGCAAACAGGGGAACAATGAGTCCCAGACTGTTCTCAATAGAACATGTGTTTCTTTGAAAGCACTGCCTTGGATAGAATAGAACATTCAGTTTGTTTACCTGAATTCTTTTGATTCACTTGTGACCAGAACAACACTATTTATTTTACTCGACTAGAGCTTGCAATAAATGGTGTTTCTTTGAAAACATTGCCTGGCTGAGGTTAGAACATTCAGTTTTTCTGCCTGAGTGTGGCGCTGCGTCGTTGGATTACTTAGTGACCAGAGCCAGTTGGAAGACTGCCGACTGACTGATCAACAAATCCCGTTGCTGACAGGTGTATAAAATTGAGCACAACGCCATGCAATCTCCATAGACAAACATTGGCGGTAGAATGGCCTTACTGAAGAGCTCAGTGACTTTCAACGTGGCACCGTCATAGGATGCCACCTTTCCAAAAAGTCAGTTTGTCAAATTTCTGCCCTGCTAAAGCTTCCCCGGTCAACTTCAAGTGCTGTTACTGTGAAGTGGAAACGTCTAGGAGCAACAACGGCTCAGCCGCGAAGTGGCAGGCCACACAAGCTCACAGAACGGGACCACAGAGTGCTGAAGCGCATAGCATAAAATCTTCTGTCCTCGGTTGCAACACTCACTACTGAGTTCCAAACTGCCTCTGGAAGCAACGTCAGCACAATAACTGTTCGTTGGGAGCTTCATGAAATGGGTTTCCATACAAGCCTAAGATCACCATGCACAATGCCAATTGTCCACTGGAGTGGTATAAAGCTCACCACCATTGGACTCTGGAGCAGTGGAAACACGTTCCCTGTAGTGATGATACACACTTTACCATCTGGCAGATGCCAGGAGAACGCTACCTGCCCGAATGCATAGTTAACTGTAAAGTTTGGTGGAGGAGGAATAATGGTCTGGGGCTGTTTTTCATGGTTCGGGCTAGGCCCCTTAGCTCCAGTGAAGGGAAATCTTAATGCTACATCATGCAATGACATTCTAGACGATTCTGTGCTTCCAACTTTGTGGCA
Source organism: Coregonus lavaretus (assembly GCF_964263955.1). Taxonomy (NCBI): domain Eukaryota; kingdom Metazoa; phylum Chordata; class Actinopteri; order Salmoniformes; family Salmonidae; genus Coregonus; species Coregonus lavaretus. The sequence continues at coordinate 43,404 of NW_028157494.1, forward strand.
ACAGTTTGGAGAAGGCCCTTTCCTATTTCAGCATGACCATGCCCCCGTGCACAAAGCGAGGTCCATACAGAAATGGTTTATCGTGATCGGTGTGGAAGAACTTGACTGTCCTGCACAGATCTCTGACCTCTACCCCATCGAACACCTTTGGGATGAATTGGAACGCCGACTGCGAGCCAGGCCTAATTGCCCAACATCAGTGCCAGACCTCACTAATGCTCTTGTGGCTGAATGGAAGCAAGTCCCCACAGCAATGTTCCAACATCTAGTGGAAAGCCTTCCCAGAAGAGTGGGGGCTGTTATAGCAGCAAAGGGGGGACAAACTCCATATTAATGCCCATGATTTTGGAATGAGATGTTCGACGAGCAGGTGTCCACATACTTTTGGTAATGTAGTGTAGCTAGCTGTGTTTGCTATACCTAGAATGTACTGTAGTCTAATGTTATAGCAAGTTAGCTAGCTAGCTTCAAATGCTAGCTAGATAATTAAGTTATGTGCACAGCCGCTAGGTTAACATTAGCTTGCTAGATTATCATTATCAAGTCAACTGAACTAGCTAGCTAGCTTGTCTAGCCACAAAAAGCTTGTGATCATTTGGCCAGGAACACAAATTACACTCAGCTGAGACTGTGATATGAGATCACTGATTACACTCACCTGAGACTGTGAGATGAGATCACTAATTACACTTACCTGAGACTGTGAGATGAGATCACTAATTACACTTACCTGAGACTGTGAGATGAGATCACTAATTACACTTACCTGAGACTGTGAGATGAGATCACTAATTACACTTACCTGAGACTGTGAGATGAGATCACTAATTACACTTACCGGAGACTGTGAGATGGGATCACTAATTACACTTACCGGAGACTGTAAGATGAGATCACTAATTACACTTACCTGAGACTGTGAGATGAGATCACTAATTACACTTACCTGAGACTGTGAGATGGGATCACTAATTACACTTACCGGAGACTGTGAGATGGGATCACTAATTACAGGTACGAGGCACCCAGAGCATGCCTCGTACCTGCAGCAGCACCCAGAGCATGCCTCGTACCAGCAGCAGCACCCAGAGCATTCCTCGTACCTGCAGCAGCACCCAGAGCATGCCTCGTACCTGCAGCAGCACCCAGAGCATGCCTCGTACCTGCAGCAGCACCCAGAGCATGCCTCGTACCTGCAGCAGCACCCAGAGCATGCCTCGTACCTGCGGCAGCACCCAGAGCATGCCTCGTACCTGCAGCAGCACCCAGAGCATGCCTCGTACCTGCGGCAGCACAACGATGTCCGTGTCATGATGGCTGACTTCTTGCAGTTTCTGTTACTATGAAAACCGAGCAACGTCATCATGTTTGCCCACTCAAGGTGAGGTGTTGAAGGGGCCCCCCGGGGTCCTCACTTCGCCTCCCGCTGACCCCCGAGGGGGGCCCTTCAACACCTCACCTTGAGGACACACACTGTGGCTGTGTCTCAATACTCTAATAGCTTCCTCCCACAGCCACTTTAGTGAGGACAATACTATTCTGGTTAGGACTTGTCACTAGTATGTACAGAAGCCCTCCAGATCTAGAGTACTGATCAAACAGGAGTGCTTTTATGGATGTTTTGTATTTTATCTTGTTATACTGTTTTTACTGTCTACTGTTTTTTTTGCGTGAGCTGCACTGAAGCTAATTCCAATTAACTCTGTTGATATGGCAACCACAAGAGTTCCATTTGTGTGAATTAGCTTCAGTGCAGCTGGTGGGAATAAACATCTCATGTATTATTGTCACGGTTTCGGCCGAGGCTGCCCCTCCTCCTTGTTCGGGCAGGCTTCGGCGGTCGTCGTCCCCGGAGTACTAGCTGCCACCGTTCGATGTTTCATGTTTGTTTGGTTTTGTCTGTTTGTAACACCTGTCCCTTGTTAGTGTTTGATTGTGTTCCCTATTTAAGTTTCGTATGTTGGGTCAGGTGTTATGTGTGATTGTTTTTGTCAGCTGTTTTCATGTTGATGGGGTTTTTCTCTCATCCTGTGTTTATTGAGAGTCCGCACTGCGTGCGCCTTTTCTTGTTTTACGCACTGTTGTGTGTGTGCGTTTAGTCGCTCTTGCCTCCCGGTTGGGTTGGCTATTTCTCCTGTTTGGAGTTCATTTTAACTACTAAAGACTGTTGACGAACACCTTTGTGCCTGCGCTTGATTCCCTGCACCACATCCACACTCAGCGTTCTGACAATTATTTCATGTCTTGTATGTTTCCAGTGGTGTAAAGTACTTAAGTAAGAATACTTTAAAGTACTACTTCAGTAGTTTTTGGGGGTATCTGTACTTTATTTTACTATTTACATTTTTGACAACTTTTACTTTTTACTTCACTACATTCCTAAAGAAAATAATATATATTTTTTCTGACACCCAAAATAACTCGTTATATTTCAATTGCTTACCAGGACAGGAAAAACTGTCCAATTCGAATACTTTTTAAAGAGAACATCCCTGGTCATCCCTACTGCCTCTGATCTGGCGGACTCACTTAACACAAATGCTTTGTTTGTAAATGATGTCTGATTGTTGGAGTGTGCCCTTTGAGTGTTGGAGTGTGCCCCTGGCTAGCCGTAAATAAACAAAATAAAAAATATAAATTGTGCCATCTGGTTTGCTTAATATAATGACTGTGATGTGATTTATACTTTTATTTTTGATACTTAAGTATATTTAGCTCCATCACGATCCAATAAGACTCTTACGTTTGGTGTCCCAAGGGCAGTCACCTCAGTGAACTTTGCAAACTTCTTGACATGATGCTTTACATTCATTCATTCATTCATTTCATTAACAAAATATTTTACTTCTGCAGTTGCATTTGTTAGGAATTGTTTCGCGATACGAGGAAAAGCACGGGACAACATTACTACTCCTCACTTGTTTCAGGAGGTATCCGTTGAGATCCTCCAACATGAAGCAGAGTGGGCCCACAAACGACCCTGTGTACTACACTTTGGCTAGATGCAGAAGTGAATGAACATTGAATGTCATGTGCTCTTCTACGTACAGTGACTCTACACCTCCAACACTAATGCTTCTTGATGGATCTGCTCAGCACTTATTTCAGTCCACAACATAAAGCCTTTATCAGCAAGGCCCACCTAGTGACTCTGTGGGAGTTTGCCTTTCAGGACTGGCAGACTAGACTATAGTAGAGAAGCCAGCGTTGCCACACGTGGGCTTTCCACAATTTGTGTTCAGTTACTGATCTTGGAACTCAAGCAATACTACCTGGAGGTTTTATAGACAATATGTTAATTCTCTGGGTTTGTGTCCCAGTGTACCACAGTGTGCATAGCTCTTGGAATCAATCCATGAAGTGGCCATCTGTCTGCACACTCCAAGTAACACACAGTGCATGTAGTCATCATCACAGTAAAGTGCCATCAACTATATCATAATAATATAAATAACTATATCACGTATATATATATATATATATATATATAATAATAATATAAATAACTATATCACGTATTACAGGGCTACTACTGTCAGAACCAAAACATGTACTGTACTCTGGTCTACTGTACTATGGTCTACTGTACTCTGGTCTACTGTACTCTGGTCTACTGTACTATGGTCTACTGTACTCTGGTCTACTGTACTATGGTCTACTGTACTATGGTCTACTGTACTCTGGTCTACTGTACTCTGGTCTACTGTACTATGGTCTACTGTACTCTGGTCTACTGTACTCTGGTCTACTGTACTCTGTTCTACTGTACTATGGTCTACTGTACTCTGTTCTACTGTACTCTGGTCTACTGTACTCTGGTCTACTGTACTCTGGTCTACTGTACTCTGGTCTACTGTACTCTGGTCAACTGTACTCTGGTCTACTGTACTCTGGTCTACTGTACTCTGTTCTACTGTACTATGGTCTACTGTACTCTGTTCTACTGTACTCTGGTCTACTGTACTCTGGTCTACTGTACTCTGGTCTACTGTACTCTGGTCTACTGTACTATGGTCTACTGTACTATGGTCTACTGTACTCTGGTCTACTGTACTCTGGTCTACTGTAACATGGTCTACTGTACTCTGTTCTACTGTACTCTGGTCTACTGTAACATGGTCTACTGTACTCTGGTCTACTGTACTCTGGTCTACTGTACTCTGGTCTACTGTACTATGGTCTACTGTACTCTGGTCTACTGTACTATGGTCTACTGTACTCTGGTCTACTGTACTCTGGTCTACTGTAACATGGTCTACTGTACTCTGTTCTACTGTACTCTGGTCTACTGTACTCTGGTCTACTGTACTCTGGTCTACTGTACTCTGGTCTGCTGTACTCTGGTCTACTGTACTCTGGTCTACTGTAACATGGTCTACTGTACTCTGGTCTACTGTACTCTGGTCTACTGTACTCTGTTCTACTGTACTCTGGTCTACTGTACTCTGGTCTGCTGTACTCTGGTCTACTGTACTCTGGTCTACTGTAACATGGTCTACTGTACTCTGTTCTACTGTACTCTGGTCTACTGTACTCTGGTCTACTGTACTCTGTTCTACTGTACTCTGGTCTACTGTACTCTGGTCTGCTGTACTCTGGTCTACTGTACTCTGGTCTACTGTGACATGGTCTACTGTACTCTGTTCTACTGTACTCTGGTCTACTGTACTCTGGTCTACTGTACTCTGTTCTACTGTACTCTGGTCTACTGTACTCTGGTCTGCTGTACTCTGGTCTACTGTACTCTGGTCTACTGTACTCTGGTCTACTGTACTCTGTTCTACTGTACTCTGGTCTACTGTACTCTGGTCTGCTGTACTCTGGTCTGCTGTACTCTGGTCTACTGTACTCTGGTCTGCTGTACTCTGTTCTACTGTACTCTGGTCTACTGTACTCTGGTCTACTGTACTCTGTTCTACTGTACTCTGGTCTACTGTACTCTGTTCTACTGTACTCTGGTCTACTGTACTCTGGTCTACTGTACTCTGGTCTACTGTACTCTGTTCTACTGTACTCTGGTCTACTGTACTCTGTTCTACTGTACTCTGGTCTACTGTACTCTGTTCTACTGTACTCTGGTCTACTGTACTCTGTTCTACTGTACTCTGGTCTACTGTACTCTGGTCTACTGTACTCTGGTCTACTGTACTCTGGTCTACTGTACTCTGGTCTACTGTACTCTGGTCTACTGTACTCTGGTCTACTGTACTCTGGTCTACTGTACTCTGGTCTACTGTACTCTGGTCTACTGTACTCTGGTCTACTGTACTCTGGTCTACTGTACCTGTCTCTGGTCTACTCTGGTCTACTGTACTCTGGTCTACTGTACTCTGGTCTACTGTACTCTGGTCTACTGTACTCTGGTCTACTGTACTCTGGTCTACTGTACTCTGGTCTACTGTACTCTGGTCTACTGTACTCTGGTCTACTGTACTCTGGTCTACTGTACTCTGGTCTACTGTACTCTGGTCTACTGTACTCTGGTCTACTGTACTCTGGTCTACTGTACTCTGGTCTACTGTACTCTGGTCTACTGTACTCTGGTCTACTGTACTCTGGTCTACTGTACTCTGGTCTACTGTACTCTGGTCTACTGTACTCTGGTCTACTGTACTCTGGTCTACTGTACTCTGGTCTACTGTACTCTGGTCTACTGTACTATGGTCTACTGTACTCTGGTCTACTGTACTCTGGTCTACTGTACTATGGTCTACTGTACTCTGGTCTACTGTACTCTGGTCTACTGTACTCTGGTCTACTGTACTCTGGTCTACTGTACTCTGGTCTACTGTACTCTGGTCTACTGTACTCTGGTCTACTGTACTCTGGTCTACTGTACTCTGGTCTACTGTACTCTGGTCTACTGTACTCTGGTCTACTGTACTCTGGTCTACTGTACTCTGTTCTACTGTACTCTGGTCTACTGTACTCTGGTCTACTGTACTATGGTCTACTGTACTCTGGTCTACTGTACTCTGGTCTACTGTACTCTGGTCTACTGTACTCTGGTCTACTGTACTATGGTCTACTGTACTATGGTCTACTGTACTCTGGTCTACTGTACTCTGGTCTACTGTACTCTGGTTCTACTGTACTATGGTCTACTGTACTCTGGTCTACTGTACTCTGGTCTACTGTACTCTGGTCTACTGTACTCTGGTCTACTGTACTCTGGTCTACTGTACTCTGGTCTACTGTACTCTGGTCTACTGTACTCTGGTCTACTGTACTCCTGGTCTACTGTACTATGGTCTACTGTACTATGGTCTACTGTACTCTGGTCTACTGTACTCTGGTCTACTGTACATGGTCTACTGTACTCTGTTCTACTGTACTCTGGTCTACTGTAACATGGTCTACTGTACTCTGGTCTACTGTACTCTGGTCTACTGTACTCTGGTCTACTGTACTATGGTCTACTGTACTCT
>NW_028157493.1:0-16250 GCF_964263955.1 Coregonus lavaretus
AAACAGATTATTTCACTTATAATTTACTGTATCACAATTCCAGTGGGCCAGACGTTTACATACACTAAGTTGACTGTGCCTTTAAACAGCTTGGAAAATTCCAGAAAATTATGTCATGACTTTAGAAGCTTCTGATAGGCTAATTGACATCATTTGAGTCAATTGGAGGTGTACCTGTGGATGTATTTCAAGGCCTACCTTCAAACTCAGTGTCTCTTTGCTTCACATCATGGGAAAATCAAAAGAAATCAGCCAAGACCTCAGGAAAAAAATTGTAGACCTCCACAAGTCTGGTTCATCCTTGGGAGCTATTTCCAAACGCCTGAAGGTACCACGTTCATCTGTACAAACAATAGTACGCAAGTATAAACACCATTGGACCACGCAGCTGTCATACCGCTCAGGAAGGAGACGCGTTCTGTCTCCTAGAGATGAACGTACTTTGGTGCGAAAAGTGCAAATCAATCCCAGAACAACAGCAAAGGACCTTGTGAAGATGCTGGAGGAAACAGGTACAAAATTATCTATATCCACAGTAAAACAAGTCCTATATCGACATAACCTGAAAGGCCACTCAGCAAGGAAGAAGCCACTGCTACAAAAAGGCCATAAAAAAGCCAGACTACGTTTTCAACTGCACATGGGAACAAAGATCATACTTTTTGGAGAAATGGCCACTGGTCTGATGAAACAAAAATAGAACTGTTTGGCCATAATGACCATCGTTATGTTTAGAGGAAAAAGGGGGTTGCTTGCAAGCCGAAGAACACCATCCCAACCGTGAAGCACGGGGGTGGCAGCATCATGCTGTGTGTGTGCTTTGCTGCAGGAGGGTTAGGTGCACTTCACAAAGTAGATGGCATCATGAAGAAGGAAAATTATTGTGGATATATTGAAGCAACATCTCAAGACATCAGTCAGGAAGTTAATGCTTGGTCGCAAATGGGTCTTCCAAATGGACAATGACCCCAAGCATACTTCCAAAGTTGTGGCAAAATGGCTTAAGGACAACAAAGTCAAGGTATTGGAGTGGCCATCACAAAGCCCTGACCTCAATCCTATAGAAAAGTTGTGGGCAGAACTGAAAAAGCGTGTGCGAGCAAAGAGGCCTACAAACCTGACTCAGATACACCAGCTCTGTCAGGAGGAATTCACCCAACTTATTGTGGGACCCAAGTTAAACAATTTAAAGGCAATGCTACCAAATACAAATTGAGTGTATGTAAACTTCTGTCAAGTGTCAATGTGCAGCGGTAGGACGGAGTCAGGCGCAGGACACAGAACTGAGTAAACAACGTACTTTACTCAAAATAAACAATGTGGTCATTCTCCATCTTCACCCCTGACGCGGACAGGCGGTACCCTAGGAAGGAGACGGACTGTTGGAAGAACAGACATTTCTCAGCCTTGACGTACAGGTCATGCTCCAACAGTCGACCAAGCACCTTGCGCACCAGGGACACATGCTCGGCGCGTGTAGCGGAGTATATTAGAATGTCATCTATATACACCACTACACCCTGCCCGTGCAGGTCCCTGAAAATTGCGTCTACGAAGAATTGGAAGACTGATGGAGCAATCATCAACCCGTACGGCATGACGAGGTACTCATAGTGCCCAGAGGTGGTACTAAATGCCATCTTCCACTCATCCCCCTCCCGGATACGCACCAGGTTGTGAGCGCTCCTGAGATCCAATTTGGTAAAGAAGCGCGCCCCGTGCAATGACTCTGTCACACTGGCTATGAGAGGCAGTGGGTAACTGTACTTCACAGTGATCTGATTTAGACCTCAATAGTCAATGCACGGGTGTAAACCTCCATCCTTCTTCTTCACAAAAAAGAAACTTGAGGAGGCAGGTGTAGTGGAAGGCCGAATGTATCCCTGTCCCAGAGATTCGGAGACATATGTTTCCATAGCCGCCATCTCCTCCTGAGACAGAGGATACACGTGACTCCTGGGAAGTGCTGCACCTACCTGGAGATTTATCGCACAATCCCCCTGTCGATGGGGTGATAGTTGAGTCGCCTTCTTTTTACAGAAGGCGAGAGCCAAATCGGCATATTCGGGGGGAATGTGCATAGTGGAGACCTGGTTTGGACTCTCCACCGTAGTTGCACCTATGGAAACACCTACACAACTCCCTGAGCACTGACGTGACCATGCCTTGAGAGCCCTCTGTTGCCACGAAATAGTGGGGTCATGAGAGGTTAACCAGGGAAGCCCCAACACCACAGGAAACGCAGGAGAATCGATCAGGAAGAGACTAATTCTCTCCTCATGACCCTCCTGCGTTTTCATACATAGTGGAGCTGTGACCTCCCTAATCAGGCCCGACCCTAAAGGACGACTATCTAAGGCATGTACAGGGAAGGGTACATCAACAGGAACAATAGGGATCCCTAATCTATGTGCAAATGAACAGTCAACAAAGTTCCCAGCTGCGCCTGAATCTACTAGCGCCTTATGCTGGGAATGCGGGGAAAACTCAGGAAATTCTATGCATACACACGTGCGCAACAGGGAGCTCTGGGTGAGTCGGGTGCCTACTCACCTGGGATGATCCACCAGTGCCCTGCCTGCTGCCTCGACTCCCTGAGAAACCTCCCCAGCACCGACCAGCAGTGTGCCCTCTGCGGCCACAGTTGGTGCAGGAAACGGCCCCCCCTCCGATCACCCTTAGAGCAGCACCTCTGAGCTCCATAGGGGTAGGGTCAGAGGTGCTGGGGGATGGAACGGACGTCCGCGGGTGGCCAACAGGTTATCCAGCTGTATAGATAAATAAGGGTGGTGTCCCTGCATGCCAGCTCCCGACGAACGTCCTCACATAGACTACACCGGTAATGGTCGATCAGGGCCCTCTCATTCCATCCCGCGCTGGCAGCCAAGGTCCTGAAGTCCAGTGCGAAGTCCTGTGCACTCCTCTTCCCCTGTCTGAGGTGGAACAAGCGTTCCCCCGCCGCTCTCCCTTCAGGTGGATGATCGAAGACCGCCCGGAAGCGGCGGGTGAAATCCTCATAGCGAACCAACGCTGTGTCTATTCCTCCCCATTCGGCATTGGCCCACTCAAGCGCTCTCCCCGACAGACAGGAGATGAGGGCGGACACGCTCTCGTATCCCGAGGGAGCCGGGTGGATGGTCGCCAGGTAGAGCTCCACCTGGAGCAGGAACCCCTGGCACCCGGCAGCCGTCCCATCATATGCCCTCGGGAGCGAGAGCCGAATCCCACTGGGTCCAGGTGACGGAGGGGTGGACATCGGTGTGGGTTGATCTGAAGTTGATGGGGTTGTGGGAAAACCCCCTCTCTCCCATCACTCCATGGTCTGCAACATGCGATCCATGGCTGTGCCAAGATTCTGGAGCATCGTCGCGTGCTGCTGGACTCGCTCCTCCACTGGTACCGGAGGACTGGATGCACCTGCTGACTCCATATGTGGTGCGTGTTTCTGTCAAGTGTCAATGTGCAGCGGTAGGACGGAGTCAGGCGCAGGACACAGAACTGAGTACACAACGTACTTTACTCAAAAAATAAAAAACACTAATTTCCACGCAGGGAAAACACACCAGCTCACATAAGTCTCAGACACAAAACAAAGAACAAACACGCACAAAACCATGTGGGAACCAGAGGGTTAAATAGGGAAATATTATAATGGAATGGAAACCAGGTGTGTCCAATCAAGACAAAACAAATGGAAAAAGAAACGTAGATCGTGGCAGCTAGAAAGCCGGTGATGACGAAAGCCGAACGCTGCCCGAACAAGGAGAGGCACCAACTTCGGTGGAAGTCGTGACAACTTCTGACCCACTGGGAATGTGATGAAAGAAATTAAAGCTGAAATAAATAATTCTCTCTACTATTATTCTGACATTTCACATTCTTAAAATAAAGTGGTGATCCTAACTGACCTAAGACAGGGAATTTTTACTAGGATTAAATGTCAGGAATTGTGAAAAACTGAGTTTAAATGTATTTGGCTAAGGTGTATGTAAACTTCCGACTTCAACTGTATATACGTGGTCTTGGGAAATAAGGTGATCCTACATGGAATACTTCGCCCGTCACAGAAGCTGTCAATGAGCTGTCGGCTGAGGCACTAAATTAAACCAAGGTGGGGGGGTGGGGTATAGTCGGTGCAGAAAGAGAGGGAAGGGAGCGAGAGAGAGGGGGAGAGTGTTTGTGTGTGTGTGTGTGTGTGTGTGCGCTCGCGTGCATGCATATGAGAGAGAGAGAGAGAGAGAGAGAGAGAGAGAGAGAGAGAGAGAGAGAGAGAGAGAGAGAGAGAGATGGGACAGAGGGAGGAGAGAGAGAGAGAGAGAGAGAGAGAGAGAGAGAGAGAGAGAGAGAGAGAGAGAGAGAGAGAGAGAGAGAGATGGATTGGTTTGGTGAACTAAGAGGAACTGACATCATGATATACTGATATGTCTTAGAGGCTACGGCTACATCACTAGAACATGTTCTTTATTACTTATTTCTCTCTCTCTCACACACACACATACAGAGAGACATCTGTTAGACGTTATGTGAGATGGGGTAGTGGTTCAGACAGACTATTACATGATTGACCAGAGTTCTCCAGTCCAGATCCAGATGAAATCCTGTTGCTATCCATTGCCTCCGATACACAACACACTCACTGAGGGGATAACTACTTAGCTACATGCTTATTAACAGTTGAATAACTTATACCAACCAAAACCCTTTAATATACACTGAACAAAAATATAAACACAACATGTAAAGTTACGTATTTCTCTCAAATTTTGTGCACAAATTTGTTTATATCCCTGTTAGTAAGCATTTGTCCTTTGCCAAGATAATCCATCCAACTGACAGGTGTGGCATATCAAGAAGCTGATTAAACAGCATGATCATTACACAGGTGCACCTTGTGCTGGGGACAATAAAAGGCAACTCTAAAATGTTCAGTTTTGTCACACAACGCAATGCTACGGATGTCTCAATTTTTGAGGGAGTGTGCAAGTGGCATGCTGACTGCAGGAACGTCCACCAGAGCTGTTGCCAGAGAATTGAATGTTCATTTCTCTACCATAAGCCACCTTCAATGTCGTTTTAGAGAATTTGGCAGTATGTCCAGCCAGCCTCACAACCGCAGATCTTGTGTATGGTGTTGTGTGGACGTGTATGGTGTCTGGTGTCATTATGCACATAGTGCCCCATTTACATTTAAGTCATTTAGCAGACGCGCTTATCCAGAGCGACTTACAAATTGGTGCATTCAACTTAGGATAGCCAGTGGGACAACCACCCTATTTTTCTTATTTTTTATATTTTTAATATTATTATTATTATTTGTTTTTATTATTATTTATTTTTTAATGGGGGGGGGGGGGGGTATTATACTATTCCAGATATTCCTTAAAGAGGTAGGGTTTCAAGTGTCTCCGGAAGGTGGTCAGTGACTCCGCTGTGGCCCATGGTGGCGGTGGGGTTATGGTATTGGCAGACATAAGCTATGGACAACGAACACAATTTCATTTTATTGATGGCAATTTGAATGCACAGAGATACCGTGACGAGATCCTGAGGCCCATTGTTGTGCGAATCATCCGCCTCCATCACCTCATGTTTCAGTATGATAATGCACAGCCCCGTGTCACAAGGATCTGTACACAATTCCTGGAAGCTGAAAATGTCCCAGTTCTTCCATGGCCTTCATACTCACCAGACATGTCACCCATTGAGCATGTTTGGGATGCTCTGGATCGACGTGTTCCCGCCAATATCCAGCAACTTTGCACAGCCATTGAAGAGGACAGGGACAACATTCCACAGGCCACAATCAACAGCCTGATCAACTCTATGCGAAGGAGATGGGTCCTTGCTTCTGGAGCTTCTTTGGAACACCATTATGTTTGTCTTACTGAGATTCACTGTAAGGACCCAAGTCTGACAGAATCTGTGCAGAAGTTCTAGGTGCTTTTGTAGGCCCTCCTTAGTTGGGGACAGAAGTACCAGATCATCTGCAAACAGTAGACATTGGATTTCAGAGTCTAGTAGGGTGAGGCTGGGTGCTGCAGACTGTTCTAGTGCCCCTTGCCAATTCATTGATATAAATGTTGAAGAGGGTGGAGCTCAAGCTGCATCCCTGTCTCACCCCCTGGCCCTGAGGGAAGACATCTGTGTATTTATTGACAATTTTGACTGCACACATTGTTTGTGTACATTGGTTTTATAATATCATAGGTTTTCCACCCAACACCGCTTTCCATCAGTTTATACAGCAGGGGCCCATGGCAAATTGACTCAAAAGCTTTTTTGAAATTAACAAAGCACGAGAAGACTTTGATTTTGGTGTGTTTGTCAGTTAGGGTGTGCAGGGTGTATATTATGTGGTCTGTTGTACAGTATTTTGGTAAAAAGCCAATTTGACATTTGCTCAGGACATTGTTTTCACTGAGGAAATGTTGGAGTCTGCTGTTGATGAAACTGCAGAGGATTTTCCCGAAGATACAGTTGACACAGATTCTGCGGTAATTATTGGGGTCAAATTTGTCTCCACTTTTGTGGATTGGGGTGGTCAGACCTTGGTTCCAAATATTGGGGAAGATGCCAGAGCTGAGGATAATATTGAAGAGTTTGAGTATAGCCAACGTGAATTTGTGGTCTGTATATTTTATAATTTCATTTAGGATACCATCAACACCACAGGCCTTTTTGGGTTGGAGGGTGTGTATTTTGTCCTGTAGTTAATTCAATGTAATTGGATAATCCAATGGGTTTGGGTAGTCTTTAATAGCTGATTATAAGTTTAGTATATTATCATGTATATGTTTTTGCTCTTGGTTCTTTGTTATATGGCCGAAAAAGGTTGGAGAAGTGGTTTCTCCACACATCTCCATTTTGGATAGCTAGCTCTTTGTGTTGTTGTTTGTTCAGTGTTTTCCCATTTTCCCAGTAGGGACTTGATTTGATGGATTCCTCAATCACATTGAGCGGTTTTCTGACTTGCTGTTCCTTCTTTTTTGTTAGTGTTTTTCCGTGTTGTTTTAGAGTTTCCCCATAGTAAAGGCGTATCTTATGGTTTTATGGCTCTTTGTGTTTGTTATTGGTTAGGTTTATCAGATTCTTTCTTAGGTTTTTGCACTCTTCATCAAACCATTTCTCATTGTTGTTAACCTTCTTAGGTTTTCTGCTTGAATTAATTTTTTGGATATGTTAGCAGATATGTCAAATATACTATTCAGGCTTTCTACTGCTAAATTCACATCTTCACTATTGCAGATGTGTCCAGGAAGTTGTCTGGGAGGGATTGGATTCGTTTTTGACCAATTGTTCTTTGGTAGGTTTCTACACACACTATCTTCCTTCCATCTATAGCATTTCTGCATAGAATGCAGTTTGTTGGGCTTTGATGCCTCATGGTTGAGTATTGCTGTGTTCAAGTAGGCTGCTATTTTGTCGTATCTGATAGGGGTGTCAGTGGGTTGACTTTGAATGCTCTGAGAGACTCTGGGTTGATGTCTGTGATAAAGTAGTCTACAGTACTGCTGCCAAGGGATGAGCTGTAGGTGTACCTACCGTAGGAGTCCCCACGAAGCCTACCATTGACTATGTACAGATCCAGCATGCGACAGAGCTGGAAGAGTTATGACCCGTTTTTGTTGGTTATGTTGTCATAGTTGTGTCTGTGTTGTCTGTGTTGTGTCTAATTCTCTCTCTCTCTCTCTCTCTCTCTCTCTCTCTCTCTCTCTCTCTCTCTCTCTCTCTCTCTCTCTCTCTCTCTCTCTCTCTCTCTCTCTCTCTCTCTCTCTCTCTCTCTCTCTCTCTCTCTCTCTCTCTCTTCAATTCAATTCAATTCATGGGGCTTTATTGGCATGGGAATCATACATTATGTTTACATTGCCAAAGCAAGTGAAATAGATAATAAACAAAAGTGAAATAAACCATAAAAAACTAACAGTAAACACTACACTCACAAAAGTTCCAAAATAATAAAGATTTCAAATGTCATATTATGTCTATATACAGTGTTGTAATGACGTGCAAATAGTACAAAAGGGAAAATAAATAAACATAAATATGGGTTGTATTTACAGTGGTGTTTGTTCTTCACTGGTTGCCCTTTTCTTGTGGCAACAGGTCACAAATATTGCTGCTGTGATGGCATAGTGTGGTATTTCACCCAATAGATATGGGAGTTTATCCAAATTGGATTTGTTTTCAAATTATTTGTGGGTCTGTGTAATCTGAGGGAAATAGGTGTCTCTAATATGGTCATACATTTGGCAGGAGGTCAGGAAGTGCAGCTCAGCTTCCACCTCATTTTGTGGGCGGTGTGCACATAGCCTGTCTTCTCTTGAGAGCCAGGTCTGCCTTCGGCAGCCTTTCTCAATAGCAAGGCCATGCTCACTGAGTCTGTGCATAGTCAAAGATTTCCTTAATTTTGGGTCAGTCACAGTGGTCAGGTATTCTGCCACTGTGTACTCTCTGTTTAGGGCCAAATAGCATTCTAGTTTGCTCTGTTGTTTTGTAAATTCTTTCCAATGTGTCAAGTAATTCTCTTTTTGTTTTCTCATGATTTGGTTGGGTCTAAATGTGCTGTTGTCCTGGGGCTCTGTGGGGTCTGTTTGTGTTTGTGAACAGAGCCCCAGGACCAGCTTTCTTAGGGGACTCTTCTCCAAGTTCATCTCTCTGTAGGTGATGGCTTTGTTATGGAAGGTTTGGGAATCGCTTCCTTTTAAGTGGTTATAGAATTTAACGGCTCTTTTCTGGATTTTGATCATTAGCGGGTATCGGCCTAATTCTGCTCTGCATGCATTATTTTGTGTTTTTCGTTGTACACAGAGGATATTCCTGCAGAATTCTGCATGCAGAGTCTCAATTTGGTGTTGGTCCCATTTTGTGAATTCTTGGTTGGTGAGCGGTCCCCAGACCTCACAACCATAAAGGGCAATGGGTTCTATAACTGATTCAAGTATTTTTAGCCAGATCCTAATTGGTATGTTGAATTTTATGTTCCTTTTGATGGCATAGAAGGCCCTTCTTGCCTTGTCTCTCAGATCGTTCACTGCTTTGTGGAAGTTACCTGTGGCGCTGATGTCTAGGCCGAGGTATGTATCGTTTTTTGTGTGCTCTAGGGCAAGGGTGTATAGATGGAATTTGTATTTGTGGTCCTGGCAACTGGACCTTTTTTGGAACACCATTATTTACTTACTGAGATTTACTGTCAGGGCCCAGAAGATCTAGGTGCTGCTGTAGGCCACCAGATCATCAGCAAACAGTAGACATTTGACGTCAGATTCTAGTAGAGTGAGTCCGGGTGCTGCAGACTGTTCTAGTACCCTCGCCAATTCGTTGGGGCTTAAACTGCATCCTGTCTCACCCCACGGCTCTGTAGAAAGAAATATGTGTTTTTTTGCCCATTATAACCGCACACTTGTTGTTTGTGTACATGGATTTTATAATGTTGTATGTTTTTTCCCCCAACACCACTTTCCATCAATTTGTATAGCAAATCTCTCTCCAGCATTACCCTAGAATGGGCTTATGCAATCAAACACACACAACAACCCATTTGAGGTGCCGATCTGTTGCTAGAGTTCTGTTTCGGTGTATTGAACAATATACCCAGGCACTTTTCAATCTAGTTTTCACAAGCCCAACTTACATAAACACAGCTACGACTCCCTGTTTGGTAACCTACTGTGTGACTATAGTTCTTACACTTCAGTGTTTCCTGACAGTATGAGTTTCATCACTCTTTTTCAGGACACAGTTAGAATCTTCACTCTCTGGAAGGACGGACAGAAATAAATTCATCTATTTTTGGTATTTGGTATTTTATTAGGATCCCCATTAGCTGTTGCAAAAGCAGCAGCTACTCTTCCTGGGGTCCACACAAACCATGAAACATGACATAATACAGAACATTAATAGACAAGAACAGCTCAAGGACAGAACTACATAAATGTAAAAAAAAATGGCACTCGTAACCTACATATCAATACATACACACAATATCTAGGTCAAATGGTGGTGCTGGTGGTCTTGCTAACGTCAGCGTGTAATTGTAAGTGTGTGTGCGTGTCGGTGGTGTGTGTGACATTTAGCCCCTTTGAGTGACCTGAGGTGAACCCGAGAGGAGATATACATAGATAGAGGCCCCTCAGACCCCTGATAGAATGTGTGTAATAGAGATAATAACACTATAAGATAATATAGTCATATTAGAGATCGTAATAACATAAGATTATATAGTCATATTGGAGATCATAATAATATAAGATAATATGGAAAATTAGAGATAATAATACTATAAGATAATATAGTCATATTAGAGATAATAATATAATGTAATGTAGAGATAGACATCATAATATAATGTAGACAGAGAGACATCATAATGTAATGTATACAGATATACATCATAATATAATGTAGAGAGATAGACATCATAATATAATGTTGACAGATAGATATCATAATATAATGTAGAGAGATAGACATCATAATATAATGTAGAGAGATAGACATCATAATATAATGTAGAGAGAGACATCATAATATAATGTAGACAGATATACATCATAATATAATGTAGACAGATATACATCATAATATAATGTAGACAGATATACATCATAATATAATGTAGACAGATAGACATCATAATATAATGTAGAGAGAGATATCATAATATAATGTAGACAGATATACATCATAATATAATGTAGAGAGATAGACATCATACTATAATGTTGACAGATAGACATCATAATATAATGTTGACAGATAGATATCATAATATAATGTAGAGAGATAGACATCATAATATAATGTTGACAGATAGACATCATAATATAATGTTGACAGATAGACATCATAATATAATGTAGAGAGAGATATCATAATATAATGTAGACAGATATACATCATAATATAATGTAGAGAGATAGACATCATACTATAATGTTGACAGATAGACATCATAATATAATGTTGACAGATAGATATCATAATATAATGTAGAGAGATAGACATCATAATATAATGTTGACAGATAGACATCATAATATAATGTTGACAGATAGAGGAGCCTGAGCAGTGTGTGAGACACAGTATAATACTGTACAATGTAACACGGTCATGTGGTTAGCTTTCCTCTTAGGTTTCCTGAAACATTTCTGCTAAGCGATCTACAGTCAGCACATACGGTATGTTCACTACACATATGGCTTAGAGAGTTTTTGTTGAACTGACAAGGGGAAACTATATGGGTCCTGTATATGGGTCCTGTATATGGTCTGTGTGGGAATAAATCCTGGATGTAGGATCTGTGAGAATAGGATCTGTTCTCATGCTTTGGTCGTACACTTAACATACAGATATACAACCTTTTCGTAGCAGATAGCAATGTAAATATTTGATCTAACGCAGGCCGTAACAGGACCTGCCTACTAATCAGATTTACTGACAGTGATGTCACACATACATCACTCTCTGTCCGATACGATGTCATTGACCTTTGACTCTTAATCTAAATGACTTGTGGATCCGTGGGAGCGTTGGGTTGACGTGGAAACAGACGTGATATAAAAGCCCCTTTGTATTGGTGTGTGTGTGGGTATTCACGGGAGTGATGCCACTGAGTGGCTTTCCAGGTACATGTTTGCTGAGTGCGAACGTAACTGTGTGTGTGTTCACGTGTGTGTGTGTGTGTTTAGGGAGAGAGAAAGAGGAACAGAGTTGACAGCAGTGCGGGAAAGCAAATAGCCAGGCTATTACCCAACAGGATGAGTTGGATTAGCTCTGGTTCATTCTGGAGCTACAACAGGATCTCTAGCCAATAGGATGTTGTTGATGGGAGAACTGTAGTCAAAACTGGTTGCTTTTCTCACTCTGGCCCAAATCTGATCTTGATATCTGTGTGGATGTAGTAAGTCTAGTTTTCCACAATGACATCAGAGCCAATTCATGCAATAGATAATAGCCTGGCTAGTTTATGCAAAAATCCACATTACATGTGCGTATAGCAAGTTAGGATTACGTCCTGTACTGCAGTAAACTGAAATCTTGTTCACTGTATAATCCATCTCTTCCTCCTCCTCCCTTTCTCACACTCCTCGCTCCCTTGTTCCTCACATGTGGTTTACAGGAATGGAAAGCGTACTACAGCAAACGTTGGGGGCTTTAACCAGAAGTAGGAGGGCGTGCGTGTGGCTTGAGTGCATGTGTGTGTGTGTGTCAACGTCCATGTGCATTCTTCTGCATGTGTTTTTGTGTGTGTTTTACAACACTTGTAGATATTGCAGGCATTTCGTTAATGATAAGTCGTAGCCTAGTACAGTCTCTGCCTGTAGACAACATGTCACAGGACTTAAATTGTTCTGGCGGAGATGAGGAGAGGAGGAAATGAGATTGCACTTGGAATTCAGATCCAGAGTAATGCTCTTCAGCGGGGCTAGTAAAACACAGTGTTAGAGAGAGAGAGAGAGACGGGGGGAGAGAGCAAGAGAGAGAGAGCGAAGGGGGGAGGGGAGACAGAGAGAGGGGGGGGAGACAGAGAGAGAGACAGAGAGAGAGAGAGAGAGAGAGAGAGAGAGAGAGAGAGAGACAGAGCGAGAGAGAGAGAGAGAGAGGGGGGGGGGAGAGAGAGAGAGAGAGAGTAGATAATTCCACTTTATAAAACGGATCTTTATTTCTCTCTCCTCTGTCAATCTCTACTGGTGTATCGAGGCGGCAACCAGTGGCCTTGTTCTGGAAAGTGGCGGAAACGATCCAGAAAAAAAAACATGTTAATTGGACGCCTGGATAGGAGCTAGGCCTAACTCTGTCTGCACACACACACACACACACACACACACATACAATATTACAGGTGTGTTCGTCTTCCATTCCGCTCTTAGTGCCAGCTCATTTTAAAGGCATTACCTGGGACGCCCGTCAGCTTGGGTCCTGCTGAAGGAGGGCATTGTTGGTAATGAGCTCCAGCTGTGCCCAGAGTGCTGACTGGCAGGTTGGCTGGGCTATAGCTGCCTGTACTGTGCCCAACTGACTCATTATTATAAACATAAAGCATCATTATTATAAAGCAGCAAACAGCGTATTGTAATTAAATATTGTGTTTACTAATATGTCGTAAAAACTGTAAAAAGTCATCTGTACTCAATACTGTCTCTACTCTCCACAATGGCTCTTCTTTGACTACTTTATGTATAGAATAACCATTATATTGTTAATTGTTAGTGCGCTGTAATCTAGTGTATCCACCTCTTAATCAGTAAATCACAAGTAACGCAAACATGACTATAACTAAACAACAAAAAGGCCAACATTTATGGGGAACTTATAGCCTGGTCCCAGATCTGTTTGTACTATCATGGCATGGCAATGAGTTGACAAGACAGCACAAACAGATCTGGGACCAGGCTAGGGGAATTAAGGTATTCATGTGGTTATCGACATCAGTATGATTCACAGGTTTTTCAGGAAGAGATTATTCAATGTTCTTTACAGCTGCTGATAGTCAGTCAGGTTAAGGGACATGTGAAAAAACAACGCTAGCTAACAACTGGAGTGTCTGTAACACAGGCCAAAGCTTGGTTCCCATGCCTCTCAATTCAATTTCAATTCAATAGAAGGGCTTTATTGGCATGGGAAACATATGTTTACATTGCCAAAGCAAGTGAAATAGATACTAAACAAAAGTGAAATAAACAAAAAAATGAACAGTAAACATTACACTCACAAAAATTCCAAAAGAATAAAGACATTTCAAATGTCATATTACGTCTATATACAGTGTTATAATGATGTACAAATAGTTAAAGTACAAAAAGGAAAATAAAGAAACATAAATATAGGTTGTTTGTTCTTCACTGGTTGCCCTTTTCTTGTGGCAACAGGTCACAAATCTTACTGCTGTGATTGCACACTGTGGTATTTCACCAAATATATATGGGGAAAAAATGACTTGTTAAAAATAAATCCCCCCAAAAAATAACAGAAAAGTGGTGCGTGCAAATGTATTCACCCCCTTTGCTATGAAGCCCCTAAATAAGATCTGGTGCAACCAATTACCTTCAGAAGTCACATAATTAGTTAAATAAAGTCCACCTGTGTGCAATCTAAGTGTCACATGATCTGTCACATGATCTCAGTATATATACACTGGTTCTGAAAGGCCCCAGAGTCTGCAACACCACTAAGCAAGGGGCACCACCAAGCAAACGGTACCATGAAGACCAAGAAGCTCTCCAAACAGGTCAGGAACAAAGTTGTGGAGTAGTACAGATCAGGGTTAGGTTATAAAAAAATATCTGAAACTTTGAACATCCCACGGAGCACCATTAAATCCATTATAAAAAAATGGAAAGAATATGGCACCACAGCAAACCTGCCAAAGAGGGCCGCCCACCAAAACTCACGGACCAGGCAAGGAGGGCATTAATCAGAGAGGCAACAAAGAGACCAAAGATAACCCTGAAAGAGCTGCAAAGCTCCACAACGGAGATTGGAGTATCTGTCCATATGTCACGATCGTTGAGAGACGGGTCGGACCAAGGTGCAGCGTGAAAAGCGTACATGTTTATTTATTAGAATAAACATACAAAAACAACAAAACAACGTGACGTGAAAGTCCTAACAGGAACAAGATCCCACAAACAAGGACTGCAACCAGGCTACTTAAGTATGATTCCCAATCAGAGACAACGAGTGACAGCTGCCTCTGATTGGGAATCATACCCGGCCAAACATAGAAGTAAAACAACTAGAATCTAAACATAGAGATACAACAACCTAGAACTAAACATGCACACCCTGTCCAAACTAACTAGAGTTCTATAGGTCAGGGCGTGACACCATAGGACCACTTTAAGCCGTACACTCCACAGAGCTGGGCTTTACGGAAGAGTAGCCAGAAAAAAGCCATTGCCTGAAGAAAAAAATAAGCAATCACGTTTGGTGTTCGACAAAAGGCATGTGGGAGACTCCCCAAACATATGGAAGAAGGTACTCTGGTCAGATGAGACTAAAATTGAGCTTTTTGGCCGTCAAGGAAAGCGCTATGTCTGGCGCAAACCCAACAACTCTCATCACCCCGAGAACATCGGCAGGGACTGGGAAACTGGTCAGAATTGAAGGAATGATGGATGGCGCTAAATACAGGGAAATTCTTGAGGGAAACCTGTTTTATTCTTCCAGAGATTTGAGACTGGGACGGAGGTTCACCTTCCAGCAGGACAATTACCCTAAGCATACTGCTAAAGCAACACTTGAGTGGTTTAAGGGGAACCATTTAAATGTCTTGGAATGGCATAGTCAAAGCCCAGACCTCAATCCAATTGAGAATCTGTGGTATGACTTAAAGATTGCTGTACACCAGCGGAACCCATCCAACTTGAAGGAGCTGGAGCAGTTTTGCCTTGAAGAATGGGCAAAAATCCCAGTGGCTAGATGTGCCAAGCTTATAGAGACATACCCCAAGAGACTTGCAGCTGTAATTGCTGCAAAAGGTGGCTCTACAAAGTATTGACTTTGGGGGGGGGTGAATAGTTATGCATGCTCTAGTTTAAGTTTTTTTGTCTTATTTCTTGTTTGTTTCTCAATAAAAAATATTTTGTATCTTCAAAGTGGTAGGCATGTTGTGTAAATCAAATGATACCATGTCGTAAGGCAACAAAATAGGAAAAATGCCAAGGGGGATGAATAATTTCGCAAGCTACTGTATGTGTCTCTAATATGGTCATACATTTGGCAGGAAGTTAGGAAGTGCAGCTCAGTTGCCACATTTTTTACATTTTTACATTTTTAGTCATTTAGCAGACGCTCTTATCCAGAGCGACTTACAGTTAGTGAGTGCATACATTTTTATTTTTTATACTGGAATCGAACCCACAACCCTGGCGTTGCAAATGCCATGCTCTACCAACTGAGCTACATCCCTGCCGGCCATTCCCTCCCCTACCCTGGACGACGCTGGGCCAATTGTGCGCCGCCCCATGGGGTCTCCCGGTTGCGGCCGGCTGCGACAGAGCCTGGATTCGAACCAGGATCTCTAGTGGCACAGCTAGCACTGCGATGCAGTGCCTTAGACCACTGCGCCACTCGGGGGAGCCACCTCATTTTGTGGGCAGTGTGCACATAGCCTGTCTTCTCTTGGGAGCCAGGTCTGCCTACGGCGGCCTTTCTCAATAGCAAGGCTATGCTCACTGAGTCTGTGCATAGTCAAAGATTTCCTTAATTTCGGGTCAGTCACAGTGATCAGGTATTCTGCCCCTTTGTAC
>NW_028157492.1:0-45281 GCF_964263955.1 Coregonus lavaretus
CAAGAAGAGGATCATTTTGACTTACATTTGAACTGTGTGTATGGTGTGGTGTGTGGTGTGTGCGTGTGTGTGTTGCAGGCCTTGGGTCATAGGGGCTGCAGAGCTGAAGCAGTGCTGGCCTGAAAACCAGAGTCTGAGGAGGGTAAGCGAGACAGAGAATTCCAGACATCTGCAGAAATGAGAAAGGTCCTAAGATTCCCCCACTGGGACTCAGACCTCCCCCACGCTTCCTCTTTCACAGCACTGTGCCTGACACATAGCTACCCACACACAGAAACAAGCTGACATGCATCCATTCACACACACACACACAGAAACACGCGAGCGCACACACACACCACAGAACACGTGGAATAAAGCTAGACGATGAAAAGACAGACAGGGAGGGAGACAGAGAGGGAGACAGAGAGAGAGGGAGACAGAGAGAGAGGGAGGCAGAGAGAGAGGGAGACAGAGAGGAAGAGAGAGAGGGGGACATAGAGAGAAGAAGGCAGAGAGAGGGGGAGAGAGAGGAGAGAGAGAGAGAGAGAGAGAGAGAGAGAGAGAGAGAGAGAGAGAGAGAGAGAGAGAAGAGAGAGAGAGAGAGAGCGAGAGAGACAGAGACAGAGACAGAGACAGAGAGAGCAGTGAAGTGGAGTTGAAATGAATGAGGTCCTGGTCACAACCTTCTAGTGTCTTACTCTGTTCTCTCTCTCTCTCTTTTCCCCTTTCGTCCTCCCTAAGGAACACTGTGCCAGAGTACTGCTCGTTCGTGGTGCTGACAAGGAAGTTAAGAACTACAGAAGCCAGACACCATTCCAGGTATGGACTGACTCACACCTCTAACATTTACTGCTCACAGTACAGGCTTGCTGTTAAACATAGATCGCTGCATTCCATTCTCCATGCTAGTATGCCACTTGCAATGCATACCCAATACATTGCTTCACTCTGGTATGCTATATAATGGTCATTTGTTATGTTTCTCAGATGAATTACATCAGTAGAGAGCTACATATGTAGGATCTTAATTTGAGCCAGTTTGCTACAGCAGGAAAATAATCCTGCAGCAACAGGAAATGTGAATTATTATGTGGATTATAATTAATGGACATTTTTGTAGGGGTTGATACTTTTTTCTTTAGGTCAAATCAAGTCTGACATTTTAAAGTGGAAATTACAAACTTTACAAGCCTTTTTAAACCTTGAATACACTATAAGTTTGCATTTCCTGCTGTGCAGGACAATTCTCAGCAACAAAAGAGGTCTTACATCTGTAGTGTATTATGTGATACCTTAAGATGCTTGTTGTGGTGAAGCTTCATAACATTGCAACCCTTCATTTTGTTTCTTTGCAGTAGTATTTTGGCCAGCAGATCAGTCTCAGTCTGTGTTTTCAGTCAGATTTTGTTCACGTGTGGTTTTAAAAGGGAAAAGCAAGATGGTACAAACAGAATGGACGTATTTTTAGGTTGTTAAACAAAGCTGTTTATGAGTCAATGGTTCCTTATATGGCAGTATTTTATGTAAGACATCCCTCTGTGAAAAAGCAGTCAGTGGTTCTGGGAGAATTATTCATGTTTTAATGGTTGTTTGTATGCATGTGTCAGCATTCCACAGTGTTCTAAAACTCCAACTACCAATTAGTCATACTGTAGGTGTGATGCATTTAGGGGGTTGAAGTCAAAAAGGGGTATGGATAATGAATAGCTTCCTAGCTGTACTTGACTATATTTTTGCATTTTCGCATTCATCATCCCTACCCTGTTTACCATAATCTTTTAATGCAGATAATTCCACATCCCAGAAATAATTAAGCCGTGAATTCATACACAAATTGTTTTGACCCATTTTGTATTGGCAGTAGGCCTGTACAGCTGCTATTTAAACAGCATGGCAAAATAAGAACTACTGCATGAGGTTCATTTTTATCAAGCACACAAATAAACATCTTCCACCAAATCTCCTCTTTACCTCCTCATGCTCTCTTAGCAGTCTGAACTCCCCAGTTACTCTAAACTCCTCGATCCCCACCTGAGCCAACTGTCTTCTCTTGCATCATGTAGGAGTCAGTGGAGTGATGCTGTTTATATAATGTACATTTCCGCTGAGCGCTGATGCGTCCTCTAATTCTCTCTATTATTCATCCATCCCTTCACACTTAAAATACTTCAAATAAAATGATGTTTCCTGCCTCAATGACTCCTTAATTACAGCTAATTTGAAGGGGCCATAAACCTAATTCGCCTCGTCCAATCAAATTCTGATTAAGTCTGTCCAGTTAGGCAGGCATCTGCTGACTGATGGTAGCAAATTAAGTGCTGAGACTCAGGTTGCGTTCCAAATGGCACCCTATTCCCTATATAGTATACTATGGGCCCTGGTCACAGGTAGTGCACTATGGAGGGAATAGGGTGCCATTTGGGACGTATCCACTGATTCAGAGGAAATTGGAGCACTTCACTTCATGCTCCTCTTTCCTGGCCCACTTTCATCCCAACATCACATCCTGTCCCACTTCTAGTACACCCAGCTATCATACTTCACCTTACCTCCATATGGTTAGGGACAAGGAACACCCAGCCATCATACTTCACCTTACCTCCATATGGTTAGGGACAAGGAACACCCAGCCATCATACCTCACCTTACCTCCATATGGTTAGGGACAAGGAACACCCAGCCATCATACCTCACCTTACCTCCATATGGTTAGGGACAAGGAACACCCAGCCATCATACCTCACCTTATCTCCATATGGTTAGGGACAAGGAACACCCAGCCATCATACCTCACCTTACCTCCATATGGTTAGGGACAAGGAACACCCAGCTATCATACCTCACCTTACCTCCATATGGTTAGGGACAAGGAACACCCAGCCATCATACCTCACCTTACCTCCATATGGTTAGGACAAGGAACACCCAGCCATCATACCTCACCTTATCTCCATATGGTTAGCGACAAGGTACACCTTCCCTGGCTCTCATCCTTCAGAGCCCCAGGACCAGCTTGCTTAGGGGACTCTTCTCCAGGTTCATCTCTCTGTAGGTGATGGCTTTGTAATGGAAGGTTTGGGAATCGCTTCCTTTTAGGTGGTTGTAGAATTTAACGTCTCTTCTCTGGATTTTGTATCGGCCTAATTCTGCTCTGCATGCATTATTTGGTGTTTTACATTGTACACAGAGGATATTTTTACAGAATTCTGCATGCAGTCTCAATTTGGTGTTTGTCCCATTTAGTGAATTCTTGGTTGGTGAGCGGACCCCAGACCTCACAACCATAAAGGGCAATGGGTTCTATAACTGATTCAAGTTATAGAATGTCACATTTTATGTTCCTTTTGATGGCATAGAAGGCCCTTCTTGCCTTGTCTCTAAGATCGTTCACAGCTTTGTGGAAGTTACCTGTGGCGCTGATGTTTAGGCTGAGGTATGTATCGTTTTTTGTGTGCTCTAGGGCAACGGTGTCTAGATGGAGTTTGTATTTGTGGTCCTGGCAACTGGAACGTTTTTGGAACACCATTATTTTTGTCTTACTGAGATTTACTGTCTGACAGAATCTGTGCAGAAGATCTAGGTGCTGATGTAGGCCCTCCTTGGTTGGGGACAGAAGCACTAGATCATCAGCAAACAGTAGACATTTGACTTCAGATTCTGGTAGGGTGTTCTAGTGCCCTCGCCAATTTGTTTGATATATACAGTATGTTGAAGAGGGTGGGGCTTAAGCTGCATCCCTGTCTCACCCTATGGCCCTGTGGAAAGAAATGTGTGTGTTTTTTTCCAATTCTAACTGAACACTTATTGTTTGTGTAGATGGACTTTCCATCAATTTGTATAGCAGACCCTCATGCCAAATTGAGTCGAAAGCTTTTTTGAAGTCAATAAAGCATGAGAAGACTTTCTCTCTCTTTCTCTCTCTCTCCCTCTCCCTCTCTATCTCTCTCTCTCTCTCTCTTGCTCTCTCTCTCTCTCTCGCTCTCTCTCACTATCCCTCTGCTCTTTGTTTCTCAGTCCCCTAGTTTTGCTGTCCGTCTCTCTCTCTCCCCCTCTCTCTGCCTAGCCATCATAACTTACCTACATATGGTTTGGGACCAGGTAAACAGACAACGGAGGAACAGAGTCTGTGCTGTGTTGAACTGTGCAGGGTTAAGAGGCGGTATCATCATGGCTATACTGTAACATCATAACTTAGCCTACCTCCCCATAAGGTTTGGAATAAGGTAAACAGACAGCAGAGCAGAGTGTTTCAGCGTTTCAGGGTTAAGAGGGGTTGCTATAGTGAGCAGAAGGTTGTTTCTGGGAGGAGAGGATGATGGGAAGTAGGAGTCATGTCTTCTGTTGTCTCCCCTCAGAGGGGAGTGGGGACCTCCTGGCCCTCATCATCGAACCATCAGCTGGACATTATTCAGCCTCATTCTCTATTCTAGCATGCATTACACTGCAACACTACTACTCCAATCCAATAACTTCTGTAGGGTTATTTCTGTATTACAATAATAGGTTAATTAATGTAACTCATTTCAGTAGTGTAATTGATAATTGCTGCATATTTTTGGGTTCTTTTATTTAATGAGCTCAAAAAGGTGATGTATTTGTTTTCCCACATGAAGCCAATTTCATATTTGGGATAGAGATGGAGGGTTGAGTTTATTCAGGATTTCCATGAGAGAGGTAGTCTAGTCACACAGTTTTCAGTGACTATACCGTACCCATAGAGATAAAACTCTCCTACTCCACTGACCCAGAGCCGTATATACATTTACATTTTAGTCATTTAGCAGACGCTCTTATCCAGAGCGACTTACAGTTAGCACATACATTATTTTATCGATATAGAGAGTGTTCGGTCAGGTTTTAAAACGGACGCCATGTTAACAGAGCGATGTAACAATACGAGAGCGCCTCCGACAGTTCCCTATGAAATGTAAACAAACAAAACAGAGCAGGGACTTTTACACAAGTTTTTATTCATTAGCGTTCGGGATAATGTGTATCCAAGTCTTTACTGTTTTGTGGTGTCAACAAATTGCATATCTGCTTTCACTGGACATCTTCGTAGGTTTTAAAAAACGATCAGAAATAAACAGCACAACACGGAAGCTTCAATTATCACTTAGCAACGGCTATGGAGGAGAAAGTGGCGGTATCGGAACGTTCAGTCAGAAACCACATTGGCCAAACTTTCTAAGTATATGACTCCATACTGACCTGTCTTATGTAGGAGTGGCTAAAGGTGGCCTCAGTCGGCAGGGTCTACTGGCTGGATATGTGTTGACTCACCCATTGTGGCTGTGGCTCTGCTGTCCTCCTCCCACTACACTACAACCCTTACCAGGCTGCTGTTTATTGTGTTATTATTAGCAGCTATACGGATTTCAAGTTGCATTTCATGAAAGTGAGTCCTTTTACAATGGGAATCAAGTTGTTTTCTGACAAATGACTGAGCCACCGCATGTTGTGGCCATCAGAGCTGGTAGTCAGGAATTTGCTATAATGAATACCATATCCACCATTGAAGTTGGTCAGATTTTAAAAGCCATTTTGCTTGATTAAGAAATGTGAATATGATAAATACCTCACTACAAATCTTTCATTCTGTTCCAGGTGGCCATCATCGCAGGAAACTTTGAATTGGCAGAATTAATCAAGAACCATAAAGAGACTGATATTGGTAAGTTACTGAACTCATCATTTCTTTGTTTCTGTGTAGTATAAACTGTTTTTTTTACGAGAAGAAAACGATTGCATTATTGTTCATTATAGGAAATGGTACGACTGGTAAACCACTGAGCACAGGAGGTTACCAGGCTAGGAAAGCGTTGCTGGCTAATTTGTTGTATTGAATGTGAGTTAAGTCATGTGCAATTCACTTCCTTTATGAATGATGTACGTTGTTGTGGTCCTCTGTAGCTCAGCTGGTAGAGCACGGTGCTTGTAACGCCAAGGTAGTGGGTTCGATCCCCGGGACCACCCATACACAAAAATGTATGCACACACGACTGTAAGTCGCTTTGGATAAAAGCATCTGCTAAATGGCATATTATTATTATTATTATTGTTGAAAGACTTTCCACTCTGAATGGGCCATTCTGTTTCCTGGTTGATGGACCTGCTCTGTGCTTCCTCTCTCACCTAAAGACAGTCAGTTCTGCTCCAATCCACAATTCACAATGGAGCTGGCCAACATAGTGGGACTGGGATGAGAACACACACTCACACACACACACACACACACACACACACACACACACGTCATGCACACACACACACACACTGCGAACTGTTTATGAGTGGAAATTCCACCCCATACATATAGTACAATACTGTCTATAGTGCTGTATAGATAGAATGCATTCACTAAGATAGCAGCATACATATAGAATGCATTCACTAAGATAGCAGCATACCTTTGAGAAGAACAGACAGCGTTCCAGTAGTTATCTGTGATTTGTATGGGACAATCTCCCTCTGTTCTTCACAAAGGGCACATCCTCTCCTATCCTCTAACTACTTTACAATGCTGTTACCTGGTTGGTGACCACTATGATTTCAATGGGCATGGATTGATCAGCTGTGTTATGTCATATGTCTGTCTGCTGCACTGTTCTCTGCTACTCTCTTATATGTTCTCTGGTGTACAGTAGAGTACAGTACAATACAGTACAGTAGGCTCTAAGGTGCAGGGGATGCGGATTACAATCTTCTCTGTCATCTTTCTATGGATGCCACTTTGTATCTGCTGGAGTCAGGTTTTTACTGTGTCCTTAGGCCATGGGTCCAAGACTGTGACATTATGAACTCTCCTTCTGGCACACAGTCAACTTAATGCTAGTGCCAGCAGTCTTAGTGTCAGGGGATTTCTGTCTCTTCCTCTCCAAATAGACACTGACACATACCTCATTTGTCATGCATTTACAACCCTTTCCTCCGTCCTCTGTCATCACTTCTTTCTTCACGTTTTGTGACCACGTTCTTCTGTAAATAGAAAGGGTGCTGCAAACCAATTATTTAATTATTTAATTGTCTTTTTGCATCTGCCCCTTGAGTCATAGTCGGGCTGATCAGCTTCTGTCTGAGAGTGAAGGTCTTTGTGACAGCTAACCTCATTACATTGGTTTAAACACTCATAGAAAAAAAGGTGCTATCTAGAACCTAAAAGGGTTCTTCGGCTGTCCCCATAGGGGAAACCTTTGAAGAACCCTTTTGGGTTTAATGTAGAACCCTTTCCACAGAGGGTTCTACATGGAACCCGAAACAGTTCTACCTGGAACCAAAAAAGGTTCTACCTGGAACCAAAAAGGGTTATCCTATGGGGACAGCCGAAGAACCCTTTGGTAAAAAAAAAATTCTAAGAGTGTAACTACATTTTCATTATGTAGTTCAACAGCATGGCTGCAGTCATGACACATAAACCTACAGTATCTGCCTTGTTCTACAGTCAACTATGTAAATCGTTGTCCCATATAAATCCAGTCGTGGTTGCCATGGTTCCCAGATCCATGTGATAATTGGCTTAAGGGATCTCAGATCTGGTCGTTTCCTCGGTGGGAGACCCATGGTTAGGGAGGTAGCCTCTTTATGTGGCGTATATCTATGCATTGGTGGTTGTTTTTTAAATGATTGTTATTGAAAATGTCAACTCATCAGTGCTGTTTCTTCAGTGTCATTGTCCTGTGATCAATTATCGCTGTTGCATCATTGTATAATCTCCTGCATCACTGATCTATGTGGTGACAGAAGTGTTGTTCTAGCATTCTATTTCTATGTTCTATCTCTTGTTCTATCTCTATGGATCCATCACTCAGGGTTTGTGGTGCTCAAACAAGATGGTTCTTCACTATTTTACCTCTTTGAGATTGATCTACCACAAGCTGCTCTTTCTTTTGGTTGTGTTTGATTGGTTGAGTGGCTGATGTTATAACGAGGATGTTCAGGTTTTGAAATGTTAATGCTATTCCTTGGAGAGGAGAGCGGAGGTTGGTGGTTGTCAGGTTGCCATCTATCTAACAATCTGTGTGGCAGAGAAGAGAAGAGGTCGTCCGTAGAGATTCCCCCCATCCACAGTTCCCCTGTAGCCTACAGTCATCTAGATGTTAGATGTTAGGCTGGTTTGAAGTCATGATGCTTTGTAATTCATCATAGACAGTACATTACACAGGATCTAGTATAGGGTCATTATCATATTGCTTTCAATGGACTGGTTCTTGTATATTGATACTACTAACGACCACACCAAAGGTTTGAGATTAATTCTGAGCAATTAAGGGAATGTTGACAGAAGGAGTAATTCCAAATGCCAGGCTCTGAATTCAATATGTTGTTTTCCCAATGGAAGTCCCAAAGGTATTCCCAAGAGGGAATAACATTTCATAATATCAGAACATGTCTTAATTCTCATCACGTTCCAATAGGATTTGGAATGTGTTGTTCTGTAAGTGCTTGGTTACAAATGCTTGGTAATAACACTACTCATGGGCCATTACATGCAAGCCCGAAAATATCTTTGGTATCTCACATTGTTCTGGCAATTCTCACATAGAAACTTAATTGAGAGGAAGAATATTTGACATGCTTTTTACATTTGTGTCACAAACCATCTTTTTGAAAATCATGATGAAAGTGTCCATTTACGGCCTTTTTAGACCTATACATACCCCCTGTAAGACCCTATGATCTGTAAACGTACATGATACAGACAACATATTGGTGTCATTATATGCCTTATAGTGTTTTCTCAAATATGGAGTATGTCTAGATTCTGAAATACACATTTTCACATTCATTTATTCAACATAAAAATATTAATATGAATATCTCAAAAGGGGCCACTTTCATCATGATTTTCTTGAAAATGGTTTGTGATACCACTGTAAAAGGCATGTCAAACATCTTGCCTCCCAATGACGTTACTATGAGAGAATTGCCAGAACAATCTGAGAGACCAGAAATATTTTCGGGCTACGCTGGCGTGGAATCGCCCACATAATTTCACAACCAACAAGCAACTTGCAAATAACGAATTTAGACTTCCTCTGCTAAGGTTGCCTAGTAACACAAAGGGTTTGTTTTCGATACAGCTGTTCCTGAGAAAGCAAGGGTTAAAATCCCATCTCTCGCCGATCAACCTGCTTCCACTGAACATTGATTTATGCATGTTTAATTTGGCCGTTATGTGATTGCAAGCAACACCGCTCTCCATCATATGTTTGACAGCCCGTATTGAGAATGTGTCCTGCCCTGTCATCTATGCAATATCATTCATTTGGATTATTATTGAAGTAGTTTTAGGAAATACAGCGCTTAGCAATCTGGTTTATATTAACATCAGTGTTAATGATAGTAATCAAAGTGGCTGTGGTTTAGTTGAATTCTCCCCATCCATAATGATTATAATAATTGACACATTCTTGCTGAGATCCTGTGCTGCTTGACTCTGGAATGTTGAACCTGTGAAGCAGCGCTATAGCTATGGATATTTTTTTCTTCAGGGCATCTGACTGTCTGTGAGAGTGTGTTTATGTGTGAGAGATATATAGAGAGAGAGACAGAGAGAGAGAGCGGGAGAGAGAGCGAGAGAGAGAGAGAGAGAGAGAGAGAGAGAGAGAGAGCTACAGAGTGACTGAGAGACCGAGAGAGAGAGAGAGAAAGAGCGATAGAGAGGGAGTGAGACAGAAAGTGTGTGTGCGAGTCATCCATGTGTCTGTGAGAGAGACAGAGAGTGTGTCTGTGTAGAGAGAGAGAGAGAGAGAGAGAGAGAGAGAGAGAGAGAGAGAGAGAGAGAGAGAGAGAGAGAGAGAGAGAGAGTGTGTGAGAGAGAGAGAGAGAAAGAGAGGGAGATGTGTGGAACTGGTGCATTGTGATCCCATCCTCATAGTCAGTGACAAGCAGTCTGCCTACCTGTCTTTTCTCCCTGTCTATCTCCCTGCCTGTCTCCCTGCATGCATGCCTGCTTGCCAGTCTCCCTCCCCCTCCCTCCCTCCCTCCCTCCCTCCCCCTCCCTCCCTCCCTCCCTCCCTCCCTCCCTCCCTGCCTGCCTGCCTGCCTGCCTGCCTGCCTGCCTGCCTGCCTGCCTGCCTGCCTCTCTCGCTTTCTCCCTGTCTCCCTTCCTTCCTCCCTCCCTCCCTCCCTGCCTGTCTCGCTGTCTCTCCCTTCCTGCCTGCCTGTCTCCCTCCCTCCCTCGCTGTCTCCCTTTCCTCCCTGCCTGCCTGCCTATCTCCCTGCCTTCCTTCCTGCCTGCCTGCCTGACTGTCTCCCTGCCTGAGAGAGAGAGAGAGAGAGAGAGAGAGAGAGAGATGAGAGAGAGAGAGAGTGTGTGTGGTGTGTGTGAGAGAGAGAGAAGAGAGGGAGATGTGTGAAACTGGTGCATTGTGATCCCATCCTCATAGTCAGTGACAAGCAGTGTGCCTACCTGTCTTTCTCCCTGTCTATCTCCCTGCCTGTCTCCCTGCCTGCATGCCTGCTTGCCAGTCTCCTTCCCTCCCTCCCTCCCTGCCTGCCTCCCTCCCTCCCTGCCTGTCTCGCTGTATCCCTTCCTTCCTCCCTGCGAGAGAGAGAGAGAGAGAGAGAGAGAGAGGAGAGAGAGAGAGAGAGAGAGAGATCGAGATGAGAGAGAGAGAGAGAGAGAGAGAGAGAGAGAGATGAGAGAGAGAGAGAGAGAGAGAGGGAGATGTGTGGAACTGGTGCATTGTGATCCCATCCTCATAGTCAGTGACAAGCAGTGTGCCTACCTGTCTTTCTCCCTGTCTATCTCCCTGCCTGTCTCCCTGCCTCCCCTGCCTGTCTCCCTTCCTCCCTGCCTGCCTGCCTGCATGCATGCCTGCTTGCCAGTCTCCCTCCCTCCCTCCCTCCCTCCCTCCCTCCCTGTCTCGCTGTCTCCCTTCCTTCCTGCCTGCCTGCCTGCCTGCCTCCCTCCCTCCCTCCCTGCCTGCCTGTCTCGCTGTCTCGCTGTCTCCCTTCCTCACTGCCTGCCTGCCTGTCTCCCTGCCTGCCTGCCTGCCTTCCTGCCTGCCTGCCTGCCTGCCTGCCTATCTCCCTGCCTTCCTGCCTGCCTCCCTCCTTCCCTGCCTGTCTCCCTGCCTGCCTGCCTGCCTCCCTCCTTCCCTGCCTGCCCGCCCAGCCAATCTCTCTCCCTTCCATTGTCACGCGCTTTACCACTGGAACTACTCGCCACTGCTTTTTCACACTACAAAACTCTGATACATTTCATATTCGCTCTTTTTTTTTTTATTTATATCTCCACATTTCCCATGAACAATTAAGCAATAAGGAAAAGGGGGAAAATGAAGTCTTTTCTCAATGCCTTGAAGAAAGAAGGTAAGCAGTCGTACTTGCGCTAGAAGTTTTTGAATGGTTTTGAAGGCTTCCAGTGTTTTGAATGGTTACTGAAACTTTGTGTCGCATATAGAAACTGAGAGACTGGGTTCTATTGTTTATAGCTTTTGGTTAATCACTGATGTGATAGTTTTGTTGTTGTTTCTTATAGGTTATGAGCTTGTTGTTTATGGTTTAATAGCAACTGCTAATGAACTAAAAAGTAAATGATTTAATCCATTTTAGTTACCGTTTTATAACTCCTTTTGTTTATATAAATATTGATAGCTGCTTTCATAACCACTTGAAAAAGTCTCAAGAGGATGTTAACTATTTTGGCCCACAGTTTTCAAAGAAAATAGCCTGGAAAAGTGATTTCTGTTGTTAGAGGATATACTGCACTTTAGATCTAAAACCTTGGTTGTTAACTTGTTGATAGTTAACAATAATAGAATAATGATCAGTTTCACCTCACCATATGGATGTAGATATGTGGTAGTAGAGTAGTGACCTGGGGACACACACTTAATGTGTTGTGAAAAGTGTTATGAAATGTAATGTCATGTAATATTTTAAATTGTATATAACTGCCTTAATGTTGCTGGACCCCAGGAAGAGTAGTTGCTGCCTTGGCAGGAACTAATGGGGATCCTTAATAAATACAAATACAAGTACAAATACAATATCAGACTCTACCAAGTGAACTGACTTTTTGCCTTAAGGTGAATTTTGTCAGTGTTTACGAGATGAAGATACAATATATTAAACTGTCAGACAGTACACCACATGACAACAGTACACCACATGACAACAGTACACCACATGACAACAGTACACCATATATCGATGAAGATGGCAGCCTCGCGACTAGCTCTTAGGAAACTTTGCAGTATTTAGTTTTTTTTAATGTATTATTTTTTACATTATTAGCTCAGAAAGTGTTTTGTATCATTACATACTGTTCGGATTTTTCGTTATTTAGCCCTCCGAAAAGGCTCACCAGGAAGCACACAATGTCATGACTCGTGTTTTGTCCTTAATTTTATTTTAAATCAAATGACCACAGGTCATAAACCTGAATTACAACAAACAAATAATGACAATATATTATTCAAATATATAATGTAAATATTATTCAAATAATATAATAATAATGTAAATAATGAAAATCAAATAAGCCTACAACACCATCAAAAATGTGGCAAATCTGGCTTAAAACAGTATTGACTACATCACCCAGAATGCCTAGCACCAGAGGAGCATGCGCACAGCGACTCCGCCGTTGCCACGGATGCTGCCACAGGACACAGAACCCATACCACCACATGCCTCGTCCAAAGGACCCACACACGCACAAACGCAACACAACGCGGCGCTCCACCATGGATCACCGAACCAAACCAACGCTATCACCACCGCCACCAGAAACCAGCAGAGTGCTCCGAACAATCAGCAAAATGCAAATGGCTGATAATGATAGCCTAATGCTATACAGCATCTGGGTCGCTGAGCTACCGCACCCAGCGAGCTACAAGTTACTCTCGGCCAACTAACAC
This sequence comes from Coregonus lavaretus, assembly GCF_964263955.1. NCBI lineage: Eukaryota > Metazoa > Chordata > Actinopteri > Salmoniformes > Salmonidae > Coregonus > Coregonus lavaretus. The sequence continues at coordinate 12,852 of NW_028157492.1, forward strand.
CGACACAGTGAGGTAAACGTTCAGTGCTCAAACATATAAGTGACTTAAACATTAATGCTAGACTGTGAGAAGTTCGCAGTTACATACCAACGGGCTGTGTGCTCCTGATGATTGTCTGCCGTGAAATGATTACCAGGTGCCATAATTTAAGTCTCTAGTGAAGCTGCGCATGCGCACATAACGTAACATATCCGAGCATCTAAGAAACGTAAAGAAATCACTCGTTCCCCATTTAATTGAACACATCATACCCATTTGCTTCTCTTTTATCTATTTATATATATATATATATATATTTTAAAAATCTTTTTTCTTTTCCTGAGTGAGCTAGAAGTCTCAACACCTCCCACTTGGCCGACTGATCGAAGATCCAAGGAGGGCACAGTTTCTTGAGTCTCTCAGTGAGAATTTCAAACTAAAGGCATTTACAAACAAATATGTATTAACTAAGGAGGTAGGCTCCACCACCTTTCCTCCTACTGAGTGTAGGTTTGCCCTTGAAGCACTCAGTTGCCTCCCAGGGTTACCCGCTAGCTAAGCAAAGAACACAGAGTCACAGTCTTTGGGTACCCATGGCGAGGACTTATCTTACCTCCTCTTGGTCTTCAGCAGGAATCAAGATCACCAACCTCCGCACATCCCTGCGAATGACGATTGTCGTGTGCATGGTAGAGTCCTTTCTCCGGGCCCTGGGAACCATGGGAGCAGGAAGACCCATGCAGGTTGTTATGTCCGCATCCCGGACAACCCCCTTCTCGTCTGGATATGTTGTAGCAACCCGGCCGAGCCGGAACTGCCCCCTTAGAGCGTTCTGGTCCGCAATCCAGACTACGTCTCCAACCTTGATACTTCTCTCTGCTCGGTGCCACTTGTGTCGTATGAACAAGTTTGGTCCTGCCAGTTCACTCCATTTCTTCCAGAACCTGTCGACTCCAGCCTGGACAGCCCTCAGTCTGCGTCAAGAGCGGGTTTCCATGTCGATTCCGTGTATGTCTCCTCCCTGTCCGGTGCGCCCCAGGATAAGGGAGTTGGGGGTCAAGTACTCCACTGAGTCCTCTTGTTCCTGTGCCCTGGCGTCGATGGGTCGCTCATTAGTCAAGTTGGCTGCAGAGTAGAGAAGGGTCTGGAACTCCCCCCAGGTGTAGCAGCCAGTTGTTCCGCCAAGACTGTTAAGAGCTCTTTTAAGGAGCTTGACAGCTGCCTCTGCTGCTCCATTCCTGTGTGGCGAGTCTGCAGGATGAAAGTCCCATTGCCACTCTGTGCTATTTCTGGCAGCCTTGTCTTCAACAGATGCCTTCTGCAAACAGGCCAGGTGCTTGTGTAGCTCTCTCAGAGCAGGCCTGGCGCCCAAGAAGTTTGTGCCTCTGTCTGACCATACAGTGAGGGAAAAATGTATTTGATCCCCTGCTGATTTTGTACATTTGCCCACTGACAAAGACATGATCAGTCTATAATTTTAATGGTAGGTTTATTTGAACAGTGAGAGACAGAATAACAACAAAATAATCCAGAAAAACGCATTTCAAAAATGTTATGAATTGATTTTTATTTTAATGAGGGAAATAAGTATTTGACCCCTCTGCAAAATATGACTTAGTACTTGGTGGCAAAACCCTTGTTGGCAATCACAGAGGTCAGATGTTTCTTGTAGTTGGCCACCAGGTTTGCACACATCTCAGGAGGGATTTTGTCCCACTCCTCTTTGCAGATCTTCTCCAAGTCATTAAGGTTTCGAGGCTGACGTTTGGCAACTCGAACCTTCAGCTCCCTCCACAGATCTTCTATGGGATTAAGGTCTGGAGACTGGCTAGGCCACTCCAGGACCTTAATGTGCTTCTTCTTGAGCCACTCCTTTGTTGCCTTGGCCGTGTGTTTTGGGTCATTGTCATGCTGGAATACCCATCCAAGACCCATTTTCAATGCCCTGGCTGAGGGAAGGAGGTTCTCACCCAAGATTTGATGGTACATGGCCCCGTCCATTGTCCCTTTGATGCGGTGAAGTTGTCCTGTCCCCTTAGCAGAAAAACACCCCCAAAGCATAATGTTTCCACCTCCATGTTTGACGGTGGGGATGGTGTTCTTGGGGTCATAGGCAGCATTCCTCCTCCTCCAAACACGGCGAGTTGAGTTGATGCCAAAGAGCTCCATTTTGGTCTCATCTGACCACAACACTTTCACCCAGTTCTCCTCTGAATCATTCAGATGTTCATTGGCAAACTTCAGACTGGCATGTATAAGTGCTTTCTTGAGCAGGGGGACCTTGCAGGCGCTGCAGGATTTCAGTCATTCACGGCGTGTGTTACCAATTGTTTTCTTGGTGACTATGGTCCCAGCTGCCTTGAGATCATTGACAAGATTTGTGTTTCTTCCATTTGCGAATAATCGCACCAAATGTTGTCACCTTCTCACCAAGCTGCTTGGCGATGGTCTTGTAGCCCATTCAAGCCTTGTGTAGGTCTACAATCTTGTCCCTGACATCCTTGGAGAGCTCTTTGGTATTGGCCATGGTGGAGAGTTTGGAATCTGATTGATTGATTACTTCTGTGGACAGGTGTATTTTATACAGGTAACAAGCTGAGATTAGGAGCACTGCCTTTAAGAGTGTGCTCCTAATCTCAGCTCGTTACCTGTATAAAAGACACCTGGGAGCCAGAAATCTGTCTGATTAAGAGGGGGTCAAATACTTATTTCCCTCATTAAAATGCAAATCAATTCATAACTTTTTTGACATGCGTTTTTCTGGATTTTTTTGTTGTTATTCTGTCTCTCACTGTTCAAATAAACCTACTATAAAAATCATAGACTGATCATTTCTTTGTCAGTGGGCAAATGTACAAAATCAGCAGGGCATCAAATACTGTTTTCCCTCACTGTAGCTTTTTGGGATGCCCCCTCAGAGCAGTGAACCGGGAGTAGGCCTGAAGAAAGCTCTCAGAAGACTGGTCGTCGACGAGATCAGCATGGACGGCTCTGGAAGTCATGCAGCAATACACGACTCCCCAGACCTTTTTCTTGGTTCTTTTCTTAACAGCGTCCCTCACTTCAAAGGGTCCAAAGAGGTCTAGTGTACTATACTCGAATGGGTTCGCTCTACTGGTACGTTCCTGAGGAAGAGCGCTCATCACTTGCTGGCACAGCCGGGCTCTTTGCTTCTTGCAAGTGATGCACCTGTTGACCACCTTCTTCACTGTCCTCCGACCTTGCACAACCCAGGCCTTTCTTTTAGTGTGCAGCAGTGTGGCAGCCACCCCTTCATGATTCGCTTCGTGAGTTTCCCTCGCAAGCAAGGCCCCCAACCACGACCGGAATGGGATTAAAGGTACAGCGGTTCCGTCTTCATTCCAAGACTGGAAAGTAAGAGTCCATTGTTGTCATCTTTAATCACAACAAGGCGGTTTAAGGTCGTATCCTGAAAGTTCACGCCGTCTTGGGCCGCAAGGGCTAGGTCTTGGAAAGCCGCCGTTCTCTCTCCCACAGACAGCCTGGGGCCCCTCATCTCCCACTTTGCTGAGCTCAAGGCTTGGTAGCTTGTCCTCAGCTAGGATTCTGCAGCTCTTCGAACCCAGGCGATTGTTCCACACAATTTAGACAAGCTACTGAATCGTTCGGGCCCAACAAGGCGCACTAGAGCTACACCCCAGGGCTTCCTCTTTGGCCTCTCTACTGCTGGAGTTGGACCTTGGTCTTTCATCTGCGGTTGCGGTGCGGAGTCTTGCAAGTTTGCCCCAACATCAGTATTGCTGGGGCCTGAGAATTTCTCTGCCTGAGACCTGGTGACTACAGCTGAGAACGCTCTTCTCTGTAACCTTTTAACGTCATCAGCCACGCTGGTCACTATCTCACTGCCCGTTTTCACAGGCCACTCAGCCTCTCAGGAACTCTGGGCCTTGTTGCCACTCTGACCCTTCATCGAGTTCCTCAGGAGTTGCTCTCCTTGTGATGATGTCTGCTATGTTCAGGTTGTCCTCAAACCACCTCCAGTCTTCCACTGGTCCAGCCTTCTGGATCTCTCCGATGCGGTTAGCGAAGAAAGTTTGGTAGCCATAGCTATCCTTGTGAATTGCTCCCAGGATTGTTTGGCTATCCACGAAGTGGACCCAGCGTGCGACCTTGATGTGGCAGTGCTTTACAAGTTATTTTCTCAGGCGGATCGAAAAGACAGCACCACATACCTCTGCCTTAATCACGTCTCCTTTCTGGTTGAGAGGGGTAAGCTTTGCTTTTGACTCAACCAGCCTCACTACGACCCCATTCTGCGTCTCCCAACGGAGATAGAGCACCACGCCGTAGGAAGCCTCACTCCCATCTGAAAACGTGACTCCCATTGGATGGCCTATGGTTTCAGTAGGTGTGAGGCTTCTTTCGAACCTGATCTGGGCAAGTCTCACATATTCTTTGAGGAGTCTTATGGAAGCCTCCCATAGTTTTGGTGAGAGTGGGTCATCCCAAGTGTCCTTAACTGGACTGCTTATACTCGCTTCTTGGTAAGCTTCTCTCACAAACATCACCCCTTTCTGCTTTGCGGGTGTGGCAAGACCAATGGGGTCGTAGAATCCAGCGATCTGGCTTAGCAGCATCCGACGGGTCAATGGGTTTGGAGTTTTACCTCTGACTTCCTCTTCGCGCAAATCGACTCCTGTCCTCATCTTTCCTCTCTTCTTTGAGAAATTTACGGAGGTCATCACACGAAGTTTGTCAGTCTCTGGTTCATAGCCGACTCCAAGTGCTTTGCTTTCTTCGTCCCGCATCTGGTTGGGTAACACCAGCGTTTTGGGAACACTCACAGTTGTTTTACTGATACTGGCATCAGTTGTGGTTGCGGACCTCCCACTTTGGCCTGATAAGACCCATAGCTTAAGGGAGAAGCCTCCAGCCTTTAAGATCTTTTCCACTCCTTTGGTGATTTTCTCCAGTATCCGCAAGTCATTGTGGGACGTCAAGATGTCATCCACATAACTATCTTCTACCACAACTCTGCGCTCCTCAACCATGGCTGCAAACTGGGGCAGGTTGGCTGTTTCTCTCATTGCCACCTGGGCAATACAACCAGCAGGTTTATCGCCAATGTTGACCCTGACGACAGCAAAGACTTCGATCACCTCCTCAGGATTGTCTCTCCAGAGGAATCGATGGAGGTGTACTTCTTTGTCTTCTAGCCAGACAGAGTTGTAAAAAAAATTCACATCGCCCAGGGCGGCGTACAACCCAGTCCTGAATCTCAGAAGCACGCCCCTTATTTGATGTAGGACGTCAGGACCCTTGTACAGTAGGTCATTTAAACGTATTCCCATTAATTCTTGGCTACTGTTCCAGACAATTCTTACAGGGGTAGTGGTTGAGTGAGGATTAGGAGCAACTAAATGACTGATATACCACTTAGGTCCCTTCCAGCTATCGATTTCCTCTTGGGTGACTTTAACGGCAGCCCCTCTTGAGACCATATCGTGGATTTGCTCTCTGTACGCAGCCTTCCATTCCGGCTCCCTCTCCAGTCGTTTCTCAGTGTTTAAAAAGGTCGCTTCCACTGCACGTCGATTGTCAGGCAGCATTGCGGGGTCTCCTTTCCACGGGTAAGCTGCGTCCCAGTGAGGGGATTCGCTGTGCTTGTCAGCTTGCACGTAGGTGAGACATTCCTTTATTTTCTCCAAGTCTCTTTCCTCTCCTAGGGTAATTTCCTTGCCTCCAGGGGGGCACCTACCGCATCTGCAGCCACCACACTGAGTGTCACAGGCGGCGCCAATACTGTCCCACTTGAACCATTCAAAAACATATTTGTTGGTAGTTGCAGTGTCACCAGGAAGCACACAATGTCATGACTCGTGTTTTGTCCTTAATTTTATTTTAAATCAAATGACCACAGGTCATAAACCTGAATTACAACAAACAAATAATGACAATATATTATTCAAATATATAATGTAAATATTATTAAAATAATATAATATAATAATAATGTAAATAATGAAAATCAAATAAGCCTACAACACCATCAAAAATTTGGCAAATCTGGCTTAAAACAGCATTGACTACATCACCCAGAATGCCTAGCGCCAGAGGAGCATGCGCACAGCGACTCCGCCGTTGCCACGGATGCTGCTGCCACAGGACACAGAACCCATACCACCACATGCCTCGTCCAAAGGACCCACACACGCACAAACGCAACACAACGCGGCGCTCCACCATGGATCACCGAACCAAACCACCGCTATCACCACTGCCACCAGAAACCAGCAGAGTGCTCCGAACAATCAGCACAACGCAAATGGCTGATAATGATAGCCTAATGCTATACAGCATCTGGGTCGCTGAGCTACCGCACCCAGCGAGCTACAAGTTACTCTCAGCCAACTAACACCGACACAGTGAGGTAAACGTTCAGTGACTTAAACATTAATGCTAGACTGTGAGTAGTTCGCAGTTACATACCAACGGGCTGTGTGCTCCTGATGATTGTCTGCCGTGAAATGATTACCAGGTGCCATAATTTAAGTCTCTAGTGAAGCTGCGCATGCGCACATAACGTAACATATCCGAGCATCTAAGAAACTTAAAAAAATCACTCGTTCCCCATTTAATTGAACACATCAGACCCATTTGCTTCTCTTTTATCTATTTATGTATATATATATTTTTTTCTCTCTTTTTTCTTTTCCTGAGTGAGCTAGAAGTCTCAACACATACAGCCGGGAAAAACTATTGGATATCAGAGCGGCGGTAACTCACCAGAACTACCAGCATTACGACCAGGAATACGACTTTCCCGAAGCAGATCCTTTGTTTGCTCTCCCCAGGGCAATTGAACTGATTCCAGCGGCTGACCCAAAACATCGCCGGAGGAGGAGAGGCACTCGGAGCGGCCTGCTGGTTTGACTTAGGAGCCGTGCATACCACCCACCACTTCCAAGTATATTACTCGCTAATGTTCAGTCTTTGGATAACAAAGTTGACGAGCTCAGGGCAAGGACTTCTTTCCAGAGAGACATCAGGGCCTGTAACATACTTTGTTTCACGGAAACATGGCTCTCGGGATATTCTGTTGAAATCGGTCCAGCCAGATGGGTTCTCAGTTCATCGCGCAGACAGAAATAAATATCTCTCCGGGAAGCAGAAGGGCGGAGGTGTGTGTTTCATGGTGTAATTGTAGTAACATACAGGAACTCAAGTCCTTTTGTTCACCTGACCTAGAATACCTCACAATCAAATACCGACTGTATTATCTCCCAAGATAATTTTCTTTGGTTATAGTCACGGCCGTGTATATCACCCCTCAAGCCGATACCACGACAGCCCTCAAAGAACTTCACTGGACTTTATGCAAACTGGAAATTGGGGATTTTAACAAAGCAAATTTGAGGACTAGGCTGCCGAAGTTCTATCAACATATCGACTGTTGTACTCGGGCTGCTAAAATTCTCGACCATTGTTATTAGAACTTCCGGGATGGTTATAAGGCCCTCCCCCGCCCTCCTTTCGGCAAATCTGACCATGATTACATTTTGCTCCTCCCTTCCTATAGGCAGAAACTCAAACAGGAAGGACCCGTGCTAAGGACTATTCAATGCTGGTCTGACCAATCGGAATCCACGCTTCAAGATTGTTTTGATCATGCGGACTGGGAAATGTTCCAGGTAGCTTGCTAAAATAATTTAGACGAATACACTGAAACGGTGACTTCTTCCACGTCACCGACACCGACTTCTTGCTTCCGTACAAGCTAAACACCTTCTTCGCCCGCTTTGAGGATAACACAGTGCCACTGACGTGGCCCACTACCAAGAACTGTGGGCTCTCCTTCTCCGTGGCCGACGTGAGTAAGACATTTAAGCATGTTAACCCTCGTAAGGCTGCCAGCCCAGACGGCATCCCTAGCGCGTCCTCAGAGCATGCGCAGATCAGCTGGCTGGTGTGTTTACGGAAATATTCAATCTCTCCCTATCCCAGCCTGCTGTCCCTACTTGCTTCAAGATGGCCACCATTGTTCCTGTACACAAGAAAGCAAAGGTAACTGAACTAAATGACTATCGCCCCGTAGCACTCACTTCTGTCATCGTGAAGTGCTTTGAGAGACTAGTCAAGGATCATATCACCTCTACCTTACCTGTCACCCTAGACCCACTTCAATTTGCTTACCGCCCCAATAGATCCACAGACGATGCAATCGCCATCACACTGCACTCTGCCCTATCCCATCTGGACAACAGGAATACCTATGTAAGAATGCTGTTAATTGACTATAGCTCAGCATTCATCACCATAGTACCCTCCAAGCTCATCATTAAGCTCGAGGCACTGATTCTGAACCCCGCCGTGTGTAACTGGGTCCTGGACTTCCTGACGGCCGCCTCCAGGTGGTGAAGGTAGGAAACAACACCTCCACTTTGCTGATCCTCAACACTGGGGCCCCACAAGGGTGCATGCTCAGCCCCCTCCTGTACTCCCTGTTCACCCATGACTGCGTGGCCAAGCACGCCTCCAACTCAATCAATCAATCATCAAGTTTGCAGACGACACAACAGTAGTAGGCTTGATTTCCAAAAATGACAAGACAGTCTACAGGGAGGAGGTGAAGGATCTGGGAGTGTGGTGCCAGGAAAATAACCCCTCACTCAATGTCACCAAAACAAAGGAGATGATCGGACTTCAGACGGGCATGTATATGTGCTTTATTGAACAGGGGGACCTTGCGGGCGCTGCAGGATTTCAGTCCTTCACGGCGTAGTGTGTTACCAATTGTTTTCTTGGTGACTATGGTCCCAGCTGCCTTGAGATCATTGACAAGATCTTCCCGTGTAGTTCTGGGCTGATTCCTCACCGTTCTCATGATCATTGCAACTCCACGAGGTGAGATCCAGCATGGAGCCCCAGGCCGAGGGAGATTGACAGTTATTTTGTGTTTCTTCCATTAGCGAATAATCGCACCAACTGTTGTCACCTTCTCACCAAGCTGCTTGGCGATGGTCTTGTAGCCCATTCCAGCCTTGTGTAGGTCTACAATCTTGTCCCTGACATCCTTGGAGAGCTCTTTGGTCTTGGCCATGGTGGAGAGTTTGGAATCTGATTGATTGATCGCTTCTGTGGACAGGTGTCTTTTATACAGGTAACAAACTGAGATTAGAAGCACTCCCTTTAAGAGTGTGCTCCTAATCTCAGCTCGTTACCTGTATAAAAGACACCTGGGAGCCAGAAATCTTTCTGATTGAGAGGGGGTCAAATACTTATTTCCCTCATTAAAATTCAAATCAATTTATAAAATTTTTGACATGCGTTTTTATTTTATTTTACGGAAATATAACATTTACATAAGTATTCAGACCCTTTACTCAGTACTTTGTTAAAGCACCTTTGGCAGAGATTACAGCCTCAAGTCTTCTTGGGTATGATGCTACAAGCTTGGCACACCTGTATTTGGGGAGTTTCTCCCATTCTTCTCTGCAGATCCTCTCAAGCTCTGTCAGGTTGGATGGGGAGCGTCGCTGCACAGCTATTTTCAGGTCTCTCCAGAGAGGTTTGATCGGGTTCAAGTCTGGGCTCTGGCTGGGCCACTCAAAGACATTCAGAGACTTGACCCGAAGCCATTCCTGCATTGTTTTGGCTGTGTGCTTAGGGTCGTTGTCCTGTTGTAAGGTGAACCTTCACCCCAGTCTGAGATCCTGAGTGCTCTGGAGCAGGTTTTCATCAAGGATCTCTCTGTACTTTGCTACGTTCATCTTTCCCTCGATCCTGACTAGTCTCCCAGTCCTTGCCGCTGAAAAACATCCCCACAGCATGATGCTGCCACCAACATGCTTCACCATAGGGATGGTGCCAGGTTTCCTCCAAACGTGACGCTTGGCACCTGTTTTTGCTTTGTCATTATGGGGTATTGTGTGTAGATTGTTGAGGAACATTCTTAATTTAATCCTTTTTAGAATAAGGCTGTGGAAAAAGTCAAGGGTTCTGAATACTTTCAGAATGCACTGTACACACACACGTGCACACACACACACACACACACACACACACACACACACACACACACACACACACACATATAGATACACATACACACAGTCCCACCCCTCTCCTCCCCAAGAGCTGCCCCACGAGAAAAAAATAATAATTCCATTCCCCACCCCCAAGACCCCCTGTCCCATGCCCCCGTCCCCAATGCAAACACATGGTTAACCTTTGCTAAACCAGCTAAACAGATGCTCTTAGTGAAAATGTGTTTGTAGTTACTTTTACAGTATAGCTAATAGGCTATGTTAGAGTTTACACTTCCTCTATCAATTATAATGTGTGGAGGTCAAAATATTGGAAAACTATCTACCAAATCTATTCATTTTAAAATGTTGATTACTTCTCCTTGCCATTATCATTCACCTGATGATAAGACACAAACTTTTTTTGCTAATGTATGATGGGGGTCCCTGGATTGCCGGTTTGCCTAGGAGGGGGTCCCTGGGCAAGAAAAGGTTGAAGACCCCTGATGTAGATCCATACATATCACCCATCTTTAATTAGCTATGCCTCTACTGTTGATGATAGACCATCCAGACATCAGCGTTAGTGGGAGAGTCAGGTGGAGGCAAGGAGAGGCAGGAGGAGAGGGGTTGGGACCTGCCATTGGGGGTTGGACATGTGACCTTTCCTCTCAATGCAGCATGGACCTACTCTATATTATCATGCATTCCATAGGTACAGTCACAGTTTTGAGGGGTCATCGCTTTAAATTGTGCTTTTGAGAGTCTTGCACACATACTCAGGCCTTTTGGAAGAGGTATTCTGGAGAGGCCTTTTTTATAGACCCTTCTCCTATGACACAGTACGGTTGTTTTCTTTTCCAAAGCAGTGTCGTTTCTCTCACACAGTGGCCTATCTTCTCTGGGTTAAACAGTGTATTGCTGTATACAAGCCTCTTCTTCCTCCCTGATATTTAGTAGGCAGCGGAGAAATAAACATCATCATTAATCATGCTTCAGCTGTGTGAGCCGAGCACTGCATCAAACACGGGGGAATTCCACCAACGCTCTTATTATAGCTTGAGTTGAATAGAAGTTCTCTTCTCCTCCAGGCAGCCAGGCAGCCAGGCAGCCTGCTCTGAGCCTGTGAGACCAGCGAGCTTAGAGCTCTCATTGCAGCTCCACTAAGGCTCAATGATGCTTATTAATGCCTCGAGGTTGGAGACTACCTTTGGTTCTCTATTGAACCCAAATAAGCAGTGGGTGTGTGTGGGTGTGTGTGGGTGTGTGTGTGTCCGTGTGCGAGAGAGAGAGCGAGAGAGAGCGAAATAACCACTTATTCTGTTATTCAACCAGCTTATTTTGAAGAAACAATGATGAAATTATGAAATGACAAATTATGTAATATTTCTCCTTGTTGAAACTTGTTCTAATTTCCCTCCCTCCCTTCAGTGCCTTTCAGGGAGGCGCCGGCCCAGCCCACCCGGCGCCAGCAGGTCCCACGAAGTACACTAACTGCTCCACGGTCTATGCTCCAACGCTCCAACAGCGACAACAACCTGAACGTGAACAACAGGTCACCCCTGCCCTCACCGAGCCACTCTCCCCTTCGTAGCCTGTCACCCCATCGGGCCCAGCAGCAGCAGATGCCCAGCCCCAATGGAACAGTCAGGACCATGGGGAAGGGGGCTCCCCGCCCTCCCCGCTCACGTTCGCCCTCCCTGGGGCGCCTGGGGGAGGAGGCACACAGACAGACCCCCCAGCGCCAGCCCAGGTCAGTCACGAACCAGGATTTAAATTATACATTGACTCTTGAGGGCCCCCAACATCTCTTGTGGGTGCCAAAGCTGAAATCATGGAATTTTTTACGGGGGTCCATATTGATATTGTAATTCTTATGGGTGGGCCCTGATTTGTTATGGAGCTGCCCAACCTATTATTTGAACCATGTTACCGACTTTAGGATACACTGATATATGGTGTCACTTTCCAAAAAGTACGTTACAGAACCCGTTACAGAACCCGTTACAGAACCCGTTACAGAACCCGTTACAGAACCCGTTACAGAACCCGTTACAGAACCTGCTATTACAAAGGAGTATTTTGGCCCAAAACATCTGTCCCAAAAGTCCCTGGAGTACATGGCAGCTTGGGAATAGAGATGGAAGATTTGTCACACTCACTGAAAGTCTGATCCGTCTTTCATGAAAATGTGGATGGGTGGATGTGTATGTATGGATGTGTGTGGATGTTGGCCCATGCAGCGTCATTGCATCTTGGGGAGTAGAGATGCTAGATGTGCTCAACCGTCGGTCCAATCAATCTCTCTTAACCTTTTACTGCAGTGGGCTAAATCAGGGTCACACAGTGTTTCTTGGTAGTCTTAAACAAATCTACTTTGAAACAAATGTATACACCTGGTTATGGGCTTTAAAAAAAGAAGACGCCTGTTCCATGTCAGATATAGAGTTGAAATGTATTCAATTCTGAGATTGCATCCCAATATTACACTTTATATACATCACAGAAGACAGAAATAAAACAAAACCGTTTGACATAGAAACACCGGATTTTCTGCATATTTAAAATAAAACAAAGTTTATGAATTATGAAATTAAGAAAAATATGAATAACATTCCATCCATGAGACCACTAGGTAATTGACTGCGGGAAAGGGATCTACGGTGTGGATGTTGGAGTGGATGTTTGTGTTTTAGACAGTTGTCTGGAGTATTGAGTAGGAGTATATGTTGTGAAATCTTCGGTCCATGTTAATGACCACGTGTGTGTGCGAGTGTGAGTGCGTGCGGGTGTGTGTGAGTGTGTGAGTCTCTTCACCTAGCAGGGGGGTCTATGGAGAGCACAGCAGGCTCAGTAAATGGGCCATGCCAATTACTCACTGCTCACGTAAGAAGGAAATTAATCTAAAATGAATCTAAAAATGACAGAAATCACGTTAGTGATCCTATGAAAATTTGACATTTTTCTCCCCTTTTGCTTTCCCGTGTTCAGCCCGTGTACTGCCCGTGTTCAGCCCGTGTTCAGCCCGTGTTCAGCCCGTGTTCAGCCCGTGTACAGCCCGTGTTCAGCCCGTGTACAGCCCGTGTACAGCCCGTGTACAGCCCGTGTTCAGCCCGTGTTCAGCCCGTGTTCAGCCCGTGTTCAGCCCGTGTACAGCCCGTGTTCAGCCCGTGTTCAGCCCGTGTTCAGCCCGTGTTCAGGCCGTGTACAGCCCGTGTACAGCCCGTGTTCAGCCCGTGTACAGCCCGTGTTCAGCCCGTGTTCAGCCCGTGTACAGCCCGTGTTCAGCCCGTGTTCAGCCCGTGTTCAGCCTGTGTTCAGCCCGTGTTCAGCCTGTGTTCAGCCCGTATAATGAGTTGTTGTGATTGCCTCACTATGCCTCCTCTCAGTCAGGTGAGCGATGATTACTGGAGTATGAATACATTATTACTGGCACTTTACTGCTTACTGGAGTATGAATACATTATTACTGGCACCGTTACTGCTTACTGGAGTATGAATACATTATTACTGGCACCGTTACTGCTTACTGGAGTATGAATACATTATTACTGGCACCGTTACTGCTTACTGGCGTATGAATACATTATTACTGTCACCGTTACTGCTTACTGGAGTATGAATACATTATTACTGGCACCGTTACTGCTTACTGGCGTATGAATACATTATTACTTGCACCGTTACTGCTTACTGACATATGAATACATTATTACTGGCAGCGTTACTGCTCACTGGAGTATGAATACATTATTATTGGCACCGTTACTGCTTACTGGCATATGAATACATTATTACTGGCACCGTTACTGCTTACTGCTTATGAATACATTATTACTGGCACCGTTACTGCTTACTGGCGTATGAATACATTATTACTGGCACAGTTACTGCTTACTGGCAAATGAAAACATTATTACTGGCACCGTTACTGCTTACTGGAGTATGAATACATTATTACTGGCACCGTTACCGCTTACTGGCGTGTGAATACATGATTACTGGCACATTACTGGTGTATGAATACATTAATACTGTCACCGTTACTGATTACTGGCATATGAATACATTATTACTGGCACCGTTACTGCTTACTGGTGTATGAATACATTATTACTGGAATCTTACTGGTGTATGAATACATTATTACTGGCACCGTTACTGCTTACTGGCATATAAATATAGTATTACTGGCACCTTATATGCGTATGAATACATTATTACTGGCACCGTTACTGGAGTGGAGCAGTTAAAATGGGACACAGCTAGTTCCTCCCTAGTTACAGGGGTGGTTGCTATGGCCATTACTACCTTATGGTGCATATGTGTTTCAGCTGCTAGCTAGCCTACTCCAAGTATATTAGATCATATCCTCTATAATCAGACCAACAGCTGTAGTGTATTTCGTATGCGATGTGATAATTGCTGGGTGCTATTACAGTACTGTTGTCTGTGTGGACAAAGACTATTCAGTCTTGCTCTCTCTATTAAAGCCATGGAAAATAAATACTTATACTGTTTCAGAAATATACTTGATAATAGACCTCCTCTCAAGGTTTACATACATAACTATCAAACAAAGTTCACAAATATAGGCCATTCAGTCTGTTCTTTTGTAGCTATTTCCTTGAAAAGCAGATATATCCTTAAAATAAGCAATTCTTTTACATGACAGTGAGTGTTACATATCCGCTCTGAGGATGATGATGATGATGATGATGGACACTCATATTTTCTTTACCTCAGTATGGCAGTAGATCATAAATAGACTCATTATGACAATACTCATTATGACAATACTCAATATGGCAATACTCATTGTGACAATACTCATTATGACAATACTCATTATGACAATACTCATTATGACTATACTCATTATGACAATACTCATTATGACAATGCACAATATGACAATACTCAAACACAACCATTGGCTGCTGTGGAGAACCTATTTTCATCCTGTTCTTGTTTTGCATAAATACCTCAACCCACGACTCCCCCTCCAATTTAAACATCCTTATGTAATCACTGTCTTTAGTTTGGGGTATGAGGGGTGGGTTTATGCATGACTGAGTTCCAAATGACACCCTATTCCATATATAGTGCACTGACCAGAGCCCTAGGGGCGATTTGGGGAGTTGGGTGCCATGTAATCTCGGTGGTAAACAAGGATGTGCTCTTTGTAGTGTGTAGCTGGTAACTGCTTTTACTGGGTTATATGTTGGTATCTATTATTCATCCCATTCATAATGATCTCTTATGTGTCACACAGTACCTTCCACAGCACATGTTCACAGTACAATACCCTAGTGTTGCAGTAATGTTAGCCTCGGTTCCAGGCTTTTTATTTGGGAGTATGATTTTTGGTCCAACGTAATCCACAGTCTTACCATCACGTTGGCACTGTACGAAACACAACCAGTGTCTAAAGGTACAATAACAGCTAATTTGTCATGACCTCATAACTATGATTTTTTTTTCTCCATAATTTTTGTTTGCACCAAACTGCAAAAATATGATGGCCACTGTTTAAGCATATTCCCCAGCCTCTCAATACTCCACCATTACACCAACATACTGTAGCAGTTAGCTGACACTGATTTAGGCCTTTCTCAAATGCTTAAGTGCAAGAGCGACCGTAACTTGCTGGTCCATGGTATAAAAAAGGTTGAGAAATATTAGTTAAGTGTGACAGTGGACAGCTTGACTTTTAAACAGGAAGGAGCAGTCTGTCTGGCTCAGCAAACCCTCCCACACACGCACACACACGGCTATTAAGTGTATAGCCTTGACTTAAAGGTCAATGGTTTGTTTGACTGCTGCCATATAAGAAAAGGTCAGACATTTTACTGTATGATTACACCGTGGCAGTGAATGGCCATGACATGATTAGGCCTACGCATTCATAGCCTATGAAGTGTTTAGCATTTACAATAAGTTGGATTTAACTCTCAATATTTGATGCTATAGCTACACAAAAACATAATGTAATGTACATTTCAGTATTGTTGGATGAGACCCTAGAGTGCTTCACACACTGCATCCTACATTTTACTCCCATGGGACCCCTGGGAACGTATTGTGCAGACTTTGCAGTCTCTTTCCGCCTTTTATTGATAATTTCTTTGATACCCAGCACCTGGTCAGACACAATGGATGTGTATGTCATGTTTTCCTACCCTATAGTGCTTCACACACAGTGGGAGCTAAAGCAGAGGAGGATATATGCTATTCTATGTTATGCTAGGTAGTTAGCATGAGGGATGACTTTTGACTGTGACTTTGACAGAAACTCTTTAGTGATTTCCATAGTAGGCTACCTAGTACCTACTCACAGTAAAACAGAGGAGGCTACGCTATGCTAACTTGGTACCTACAGTGACACTACAGTATGCTAGGTAGTTAGAATGAGGGATGCAGATTATGCTATGCTAGGTAGTTAGCATGAGGGAAGCTGAGTAAGCTATCCTAGGTAGTTAGCATGAGGGATGCAGACTATGCTATGCTAGGTAGTTAGCATGAGGGAAGCAGAGTATGCTATGCTAGGTAGTTAGCATGAGGGATGCCTTTGGCTGTGACTTTGACAGAGTCTCTATGGAAGCTTAATGAGGCAGCAGCCACTGAGGGCATGTGGAGCTGCTCTTCTCCTCTCCTCTGGCCCACTTTCTCACTCTCTCTCTGCCGCTCTGCTGGGGTCTCATTTATAATCGTTGCATAAATTTCACACTAAATATCTGTTTGCGCCATTTCTGAAAAGAATATGTACGTATAAAAATATTGAGATTTAGAAACTTGGCGTACCCTATACAGTTGAAGTCGGAAGTTTACATACACTTAGGTTGGAGTCATTAAAACTCGTTTTTCAACCACTCCACAAATTTCTTGTTAACAAACTATAGTTTTTGCTAGTCGGTTAGGACATCTACTGACACAAGTCATTTTTCCAACAATTGTTTACAGACAGATTATTTCACTTATAATTCACTGTATCACAATTCCAGTGGGTCAGAAGTTTACATACACTAAGTTGACTGTGACTTTAAACAGCTTGGAGAATTCCAGAAAATGATGTCATGGCTTTAGAAACTTCTGATAGGCTAATTGACATCATTTGAGTCAATTGGAGGTGTACCTGTGGATGTATTTCAAGGCCTACCTTCAAACTCAGTGCCTCTTTGCTTGACATCATGTGAAAATCAAAATAAATCAGCCAAGACCTCCAGAAGTCTGGTTCATCCTTGGGAGCAATTTCCAAACGCCTGAAGGTACCACGTTCATCTGTACAAACAATAGTACGCAAGTATAAACACCATGGGACCACGCAGCCATCATACCGCTCAGGAAGGAGACACGTTCTGTCTCCAAGAGATGAACGTACTTTGGTGCGAAAAGTGCAAATCAATCCCAGAACAACAGCAAAGGACCTTGTGAAGATGCTGGAGGAAACAGGTACAAAAGTATCTATATCCACAGTAAAACAAGTCCTATATCGACATAACCTGAAAGGCCGCTCAGCAAGGAAGAAGCCACTGCTCCAAAACCGCCATAAAAAAGCCAGACTACGGTTTGCAATTTCACATAGGGACAAAGATCGTACTTTTTTGGAGAAATGTCCTCTGGTCTGATGAAACAAAAATAGAACTGTTTGGCCATAATGATCATCGTTATGATTGGAGGAAAAAGGGGGATGCTTGCAAGCCGAAGAACACCATCCCAACCGTGAAGCACGGGGGTGGCAGCATCATGCTGTGGGGGTGCTTTGCTGCAGGAGGCACTGGTGCACTTCACAAAATAGATGGCATGAGGTAGGAGAATTATGTGGATATATTGAAGCAACATCTCAAGACATCAGTCAGGAAGTTAAAGCTTGGTCGCAAATGGGTCTTCCAAATGGACAATGACCCCAAGCATACTTCCAAAGTTGTGGCGAAATGGCTTAAGGACAACAAAGTCAAGGTATTGGAGTGGCCATCACAAAGCCCTGACCTCAATCCTATAGAAAATGTGTGGGCAGAATTGAAAAAGCGTGTGCGAGCAAGGAGGCCTACAAACCTGACTCAGTTACACCAGCTCTGTCAGGAGGAATGGGCCAAAATTCACCCAACTTATTGTGGGAAGCTTGTGGAAACGTTTGACCCACGTTAAACAATTTGAAGGCAATGCTACCAAATATTAATTGAGTGTATGTAAACTTCTGACCCACTGGGAATGTGATGAAATAAATAAAAGCTGAAATAAATAATTCTCTCTACTATTATTCTGATATTTCACATTCTTAAAATAAAGTGGTGATCCTAACTGACCTAAAACAGGGAATTTTACTAGGATTAAATGTCAGGAATTGTGAAAAACTGAGTTTAAATGTATTTGGCTAAGGTGTATGTAAACTTCCGACTTCAACTGTACATACGTATGTTTCCCGTTATAAATCAGACCCGTCGTAAAACTGTGCGCGTGTGAACAAGCATTATAACTCCGCCTGTAAAACGCCCTCCATTCTCTGTTTATGGTGACAATAACGCCCTTTATTTGTTGTATAATTTGGTACTTTTGGAATTAGATAGTGCCAAATATTTGGCTTGTAACCATAGCGGATCCCTTTTTGGTGCTATTTGAAGGTTCTATAAGGAACCAATCTCATAAGGTTCTAAATGGAACCTGTATGGTTGCTATAAAAAAAATAAAAAAACGTCCTTATGGTTCTATAAAGAGGCATTAAAAAAAGTATATATAGTATATATATATAGTATATATAGCACCAAAAAAGGGTACCGCTATTGTTACAACCCTATATAGAACCCTTTTTATGGTTCTTTATATCACCTTTATGGAGAATGGTTCTGTAAATAACCTTTCTCAATCTCAAAGGTTCTTTGTAGATCCTTTTGAAGAACCATACAGGGTTTTTTATTCTGGTTAGCCATATTATATTGTTAAAATTCCATAAGGTGTCATTATTGTCTTCATTGACAAGTTGAATCAGTTGTACTATCTCTGGAACAGCTAGGGGTCCCCGAGAAGAGAATTGAGAACCACTTCTCAATTGACACAAGGCCATACGTGAGTCTTTCACAAGACACCGTGACTGGCCTTAGTAATATGTAATGGCATAAAACAACACATTAGATAAACTGGAATGACACTCACGGTTGCACAAAAAGAGCTGTGAGCAAACCACGCCCCAAATCATTCTAATGACCCGCCACTCCTACAGTTTAATTATCACTAAAAGAGTAAAGAACCCTTTTGTGAACTGCAAAGATCCATTGAAGGGCTCAAACGGTTATTTGAGTCATTATAGTTCCACATAGAACCATCACCCTTCCCAAATAACCATTTTTTTTTGTGTGTGTTCAGCAAAACTTTAAATGCATAGCCTATCTATTTACTAGGCTACTAGGCCTAATTAAATTAGAGATGGTAATTTATTGTATAACTGCTTCAGGAATGCATCACGGCCAGAAAAGGTGAGGAATTTATTCTGCAATGGTAATGAAAGTTAAATAAATAGTAGATAGATTCCTGTCTAATTATTTTAGATTCCAATAACAAAATACATTGATTTTAGCTTTTCTTTCTTGTTATTATGTTTTCCTATGAATAAGTGTGTCATCATGTCACCCATTTTCACAAAATACTTACTTGCCTGCTTGCAATACAATACTTCTACCACAAAAAAAAATGTATGTATGCATGGTCTGAAGTTTGCATGTTTTGGGGTATTTTTGCACATAAGCAAAAAAAAAAAGAGGACTGAGCACGCCCCCATTCTCATCGACGGGGCTGTAGTGGAACAGGTTGAGAGCTTCAAGTTCCTTGGTGTCCACATCACCAACGAACTATCATGGTCCAAACACACCAAGACAGTCGTGAAGAGGGCACGACAAAGCCTATTCCCCCTCAGGAGACTAAAAAGATTTGGCATGGGTCCTCAGATCCTCAAAAAATTCTACAGCTGCACCATCGAGAGCATCCTGACTGGTTGCATCACCGCCTGGTATGGCAACTGCTTGGCCTCTGACCGCAAGGCACTACAGAGGGTAGTGCGTACGGCCCAGTACATCACTGGGGCAAAGCTCCCTGCCATTCAGGACCTCTATACCAGGCGGTGTCAGAGGAAGGCCCTCAAAATTGTCAAAGACTCCAGCCACCCTAGTCATAGACTGTTCTCTCTGCTACCGCACGGCAAGCGGTACCGGAGTGCCAAGTCTAGGTCCAAAAGACTTCTCAACAGCTTCTACCCCCAAGCCATAAGACTCCTGAACAGCTAATCATGGCTACCCGGACTATTTGCACTGCCCCCCCACCCCATCCTTTTTACACTGCTGCTACTCTGTTAAGTATTTATGCATAGTCACTTTAACTCTACCCACATGTACATATTACCTCAACCACCTCAACTAGCCGGTGCCCCCGCACATTGACTCTGCAACGGTACCCCCCTGTATATATAGCCTCCCTACTGTCACTTTATTTTACTGTATATATAGCCTCCCTACTGTCACTTTATTTTACTTCTGCTCTTTTTTTCTCAACACTTTTTTTGTTGTTGTTTTATTCTTACTTTTTTTGTTTAAAATAAATGCACTGTTGGTTAAGGGCTGTAAGTAAGCATTTCACTGTAATGTCTGCACCTGTTGTATTCGGCGCATGTGACCAATAAAATTTGATTTGATTTGATTTGAAGCAACGTTTATAAATGAAGCCCCTGGACTCTATCACTGTGTGTGTGCGTGTGTGTGCACGTGTCTGTGTGTGTGTGTGTGTGTGTGTGCACGTGTGTGTGTGTGTCACAGTTAGGGCTGGGGCGTCATTGACATTTTATCAGCCGGTTATTGTCATGCAAAAGTAGGCGGTCTCACAGTAATTGACCGTTAATTAACATAAACATATTTAGCATCTCCAGGCCTCCACACATACAAGCTGCTGATGCTTGCCTTTGGAACATCTACATTTTAAAAAGTCGAATAAATCAATTTAATATACACCATCCCAATAAGTCCATTATTTATTTTAGTCAGGTCTAAAGAAACATTATGACATGAAGAAAATGTATTTCAGAAGAACAGAATATGAGTTGGCCTACTGTATGTTAGTTATCTGGCTTTGCTCCATGCCATAGGCTGTAGGCTTGTTCATTTAGCTGACAAGATATGCTTATAAATCCTGTGCCATTATTTTATTTTATATGATTTTATAGTAAGAAGAATATAATAAAAAACGGAATAAAATAGAAAGGATATTTTTCCCATTTTGGAGCGAGTGTGCATGTGAAGTGGCTATGTTGAGCGTAAAAGTGATAATTTGAAACAGGTCCTAGATGCTAGATTTAGAGTTATTTAGCAACTTTAGTTGTGAATGATATAAACCTTAGAATGTCTTACAAATCAATTCATACAGTGGGGAGAACAAGTATTTGATTCACTGCCGATTTTGCAGGTTTTCCTACTTACAAAGCATGTAGAGGTCTGTAATTGTTATCATAGGTACACTTCAACTGTGAGAGAAGGAATCTAAAACAAAAATCCAGAAAATCACGTATGATTTTTAAGTAATTAATTTGCATTTTATTGCATGACATAAGTATTTGATACATCAGAAAAGCAGAACTTAATATTTGGTACAGAAACCTTTGTTTGCAATTACAGAGATCATACGTTTCCTGTAGGTCTTGACCAGGTTTGCACACACTGCAGCAGGGATTTTGGCCCACTCCTCCATACAGACCTTCCCCAGATCCTTCAGGTTTCTGGGCTGTCGCTGGGAAATATAGACTTTTAGCTCCCTCCAAAGATTTTCTATTGGGTTCAGGTCTGGAGACTGGCTAGGCCACTCCAGGACCTTGATATGCTTCTTACGGAGCCACTCCTTAGTTGCCCTGGCTGTGTGTTTCGGGTCGTTGTCATGCTGGAAGACCCAGCCACGACCCATCTTCAATGCTCTTACTGAGGGAAGGAGGTTGTTGGCCAAGATCTCGCGATACATGGCCCCATCCATCCTCCCCTCAATACGGTGCAGTCATCCTGTCCCCTTTGCAGAAAAGCATCCCCAAAGAATGATGTTTCCACCTCCATGCTTCACGGTTGGGCTGCAGGATTTTAATCCATGACGGCGTAGTGTGTTACTAATGGTTTTCTTTGAGACTGTGGTCCCAGCTCTCTTCAGGTCATTGACCAGGTCCTGCCGTGTAGTTCTGGGCTGATCCCTCACCTTACTCATGATCATTGATGCCTCACGAGGTGAGATCTTGCATGGAGCCCCAGACCGAGTGTGATTGACCGTCATCTTGAACTTCTTCCATTTTCTAATAATTGCGTCAACAGTTGTTGCCTTCTCACCAAGCTGCTTGCCTATTGTCCTGTAGCCCATCCCAGCCTTGTGCAGGTCTACAATTGTATCCCTGATGTCCTTACACAGCTCTCTGGTCTTGGCCATTGTGGAGAGGTTGGAGTCTGTTTGATTGAGTGTGTGGACAGGTGTCTTTTATACAGGTAACGAGTTCAAACAGGTGCAGTTAATACAGGTAATGAGTGGAGAACAGGAGGGCTTCTTAAAGAAAAGCCGGAATTCTTACTGGTTGGTAGGTGATCAAATACTTATGTCATGCAATAAAATGCAAATTAATTACTTAAAAATCATACAATGTGATTTTCTGGATTTTTGTTTTAGATTCCGTCTCTCACAGTTGAAGTGTACCTATGATAAAAAATTACAGACCTCTACATGCTTTGTAAGTAGGAAAACCTGCAAAATTGGCAGTGTATCAAATACTTGTTCTCCCCACTGTATATGGGCTGCATGGTGCGACTATAGGCTATTGATTGTAAGGGTTGGTGTGAGGTGTGACCCAGGTGCGGTGCAGGATAGACAGTAGGCAGTAGGCAGAGATGGTGAAACAAGGAACTTTACTGATGGTCCCGAAGCCAGGATACAAAAGAACGGACTTTACACGAAAAATAAGACTCCAAAATACTGTCTGACAGCCAAAATACAAAATACTAACTGCGACTGAAATAATAAATATACAGGGAGAACACTTATAACGTACCTGTCCATACGTACCGCGATCAGACACTGATTAGTACTGCTAGGCATAGTGAAACTAGCAGAGAAAACAGAGCAAGGGAACACAGGGAAGTGAGGGCATAAATACACAGATGAACAGGTAGACACAAGTGACACCAATAGGATCATGATTAGTCCAGACTGTGAGTGAGGAGGTGCCTAAGGTTCTCGGAGGATGACATTCTAGTGGGTCGCTCCGGAACTGCGACCCCCTCAGCCGTTCACCTCGGCGCCACTGGGTGGAGGCGATGGAATGTTGTTATCAGCCCTGGGTCCAGAATGTCCCCCCTGTGCACCCAGGACCGCTCCTCTTGCCCATAACCCTCCCAGTCCACCAGAAATTGGAGACCCCTCCCCACCCGCCGGCAGTCCAGGATCCGGTCCACAGTAAAAGCCGGCTGCCCTCCGACGAGGCGCAGCGGGAGAACATGATGAGGAGGGGGAGCCAGGGGACAGGTGGCGACGGGCTTGAGGAGGGACACATGGAATGTGGGATGCACCCGCATGGTGGTGGGAAGTTGCAGGCAGTAGGCCAATGGGTTGACTCACCGGACCACTCTGAATGGCCCGACGAACCGGGGGGACAGCTTCCTGGACTCCACGCGGAGGGGAAGATCCAGCATGGAGAGCCACAACCTCTGTCCTTGGCGGAAGACCAGGGCCGGGCGACGCCTGCGGTTGGCCTGATATTGAGACCTGACCAAGGCCTGCTTAAGCGCCACCCGTACTTGCCTCCAGCGACAGCAACTGATGTGGGCCTGGACCGACGGAACCACCGCCTCCTCCTCTTGCTCGGGGAATAGGGGGGGTTGGTACCGATATTGGGACTGGAAAGGGGACAGGCCAGTGGACGAGCAGAGAAGGGTGTTGTGGGCGTACTCCACCCACGGCAGTCGCTGACTCCACGTAGCTGGGTTGCTGGAGGCGTAGCAACTCAGCACCCCCTCCAGATCCTTGTTGATGCCCTCCGTCTGCCCGTTCAACTGGGGATGGAAGCCGGAAGACAAGCTGACGGAAGCGCCGAGGCATGTGTCGAATGCCTTCCAGAACCTGGAGGCGAACTATGGGCCCCGATCCTACACCACATCTTGGGGAAGGCCATGGACCCGGAAAACGTGCTGCACCACCAACTTAGCCATCTCCCGGGCCGACGGGAGTTTGGGAAGGGGAATGAAGTGGGCAGCCTTTGAGAACCGGTCCACAACGACCAGGATGACTGTGTATCCATCAGAGGGGGGTAGGGCGGAAATGAAATCCAGCGAGATGTGGGACCAGGGGCGCTTGGGGATAGGCAAGGGTCGGAGCAGCCCTACTGCGGGCTGACGTGAGCACTTTGTGTGCGTGCTCATTGGGCAAGCAGCCACGAAGGCACGCGTATCCCCCTCAGCAGATGGACAACAGAACCTCCTACGCAGGAACGCCAATGTCCTGGCACCCCCTGGATGGCTGGGGAGGTCGGACACGTGTGCCCACTGAAGCAGTCGCGAGCGCGCAGCCTTGGGTACGTACATCCTCCCCGATGGAACTCCGCCCGGATCGGGCTCCCGCCGTAGCACTGCTCTGACCAGCCTATCAATTCCCCACGAAACTGTGGCAGCAATCAGGGCGTTGGGAACAATGGGGTCTTCCCTCTCCACCAGGTCCACGGGGTCAAACTGCCGGGAGAGCGCGTCAGGCTTGGTGTTCTTTGACGGTATGAGATGGTGAACCGGAACCTAGTGAAGAACAACGCCCACTTGGCCTGGCGCGAGTTGAGCCTCTTGGCCCCCTGAATGTAGGCTAAGTTCTTGTGGTCAGTCCATACGACGAATGGATGGCCGGCCCCCTCTAGCCAATGTCTCCACTCCCCCAGGGCGAGCTTGACCGCTAGCATCTCACGGTTCCCCACGTCATAATTCCGCTCCGCCGGGGACAGCCAACGGGAGAAAAATGCACAGGGGTGAGTCTTACCATCCGTGAGGAACCGCTGGGACAGGATTGCTCCCACTGCAATGTCTGAAGCATCCACCTCCACAATGAACGGCAGAGACGGATCAGGATGCCCGAGGACCGGGGCCGATGTAAAGCGCCGCTTCAGCGCATCAAATGCGTTCCCCGCTTCCGGGGTTCAGGCGAAGGAGCGTACGCTCGTCTGGGTGAGGGCTGTCAGGGGAGCGGCTAGGGAGCTAAAATTGTGAATAAATCGGCTACAAAAATGTGCAAACACTAAAAACCGTTGTAGTTGCTTGAGGGATGAGGGCTGGGGCCAATCCAGTACCGCGCTGACCTTGGCTGGGTCCATCCATAGGTCCCCCTGGGTGACGATGAACTCCAGGAAGGAGACTGTCTCAGTGTGGAACACACACTTCTCCGCCTTGATGTAGAGCTGGTGACGGAGAAGGCGTTGGAGGACCTGCCGAACGTGCTGCTGGTGTTCACTCATGTCCTTCGAAAATATGAGGATATCATCCAAATACACGAATACGCTGTAGTCGAGGAGGTCCCGGAGCACGTCATTGACCAACGCCTGGAACACCGCAGGCGCATTGGCTAGACCAAACGGCATGACTTGGTACTCGTAATGCCCACTTGGTGTGTTAAACGCCGTCTTCCACTCGTCCCCCTCCCGAATCCTCACCAGGTTGTAGGCATTACGTAAGTCCAGCTTGGTAAAGACACAGGCTCCCTGCAACGACTCGAATGCAGTCGTCATCAGGGGGGAGTGTGTAGCGGTTCTTAACCGTGATGTCGTTGAGCGCCCGGTAATCAATGCACGGCCGCTGCCCACCGTCCTTTTTCCCCACGAAGAAGAAGCCCGCTCCCGCGGGTGAGGTAGAGGGACGAATGTGTCCCTCGACAAGTGCCTTGTCAATATACTCCCTCATGGCTAGCGTCTCCGGCCGGGACAAGGAAAACAATCGCCCTCGTGTGGGCATGGCGCCCGGCAGGAGATCGATCGCGCAGTCATATGGCCTGTGAGGAGATAGGCCCTTGGCATGCCTCTTACTAAACACCTCCCCCAGATCCCAATACTCCCGGGGAACGCCTGACAGGTCTGGGCGTAGGACGGAGTCTGTAGCCGCTGTCCTCCCAGTGGCAAACGCCGCTAGGGCGGTAGGCGGTTCGTAGAGCGGGACCTGGGGAAGAGGTGAGGACTGGTAGGTGGTCTGGGATGGTGGTTTGGGCTGATGAGTGGTCGGTGGAGACCGGAACGGAATGCGGCGGATTCTCCCTCCAGGATGAGCCGCCCCGTGGACCAGTCTATCCAGGGTTTGTGGGTGACCAGCCAGGGGTGCCCGAGGATGAGGGGACACTCCGGAGAGTCCACAATGAAAAACTGGATATCCTCCCTTAGCCCCCCCGCCACCCGGACACGCACGGGGACAGTGCGCTGAGTGATGAAGCCCGACCCCAACGGCCGGCCGTCCAGGCCCATGACCGAAACCAGCTCAGAGAGGGAGAGCAACGGAACGCTCCACCCTTGGGCCAGCCCCGCGTCCATCAAGTTTCCTGTGGCCCCAGAATTCACCAATGCATGTGCCCGACGCGTAGTGTGTGCCCACTGAACCCTGACAGGGAGAAAAGTCAGGGAGTCTCTGGTGTTGGGGTTTAGGTTCCGGCTCGCTAGCACCCCTCCCTATACTAACGAGCCCTCCCGTTTACCCGGCTTCTCCGGGCTGATATGGGGACGCGGAGGCACGCCTTGCGTCATGCTTCTCTCGTGCGCCCTCTCACGATGCCGATTGTCTACCCGCACCGAGAGGTCGACGAGGCTGTCCAGTCGCTCAGGCAGCTCCCTGAAGGAGAATTCATCCTTTATCCCCTCCGATAGCCCCTGAGCGTAAAGAACGACCAGGGCGGCCTCCTCCCATCCTGCCTCTCGAGCCCGGGTCCGGAACTCCACGGAGTAGTCGCCACCGAACGGTCACCCTGCCGACAGGCCATGAGCTGCCTCCCGGCCTCGTGCCCCGACATCACCCGAGAGGTGTCGAACACCTTGCGTCGCTCCCGGGTGAATAGGTAGGAATCGGAGCACGCCGGAGTAGCCCAGGAAATGGCCCGACCCGTCAACAGAGTGATAATGTAGGCCACCCGGCCCTGCTCCGTCGGGAAGGAGGAGGGTTGTAGGCTGAATATCAGGGAACACTGGGCAAGGAATTCCCTGCAGCCCTCTGGACATCTGTCGTACCTCTCCGGAGGTGGTAGGCGGGGTTCCCGCGATGTCGCAGGTGAGACAGGAGACGCTGCTGCTGGTCGGGTGTCCACCCTGCTCTGCACGGCGATCGTCAGCTGGTGGAGATTCTCAGTGATCTACTGCAGGCCGCGGTTGTGCTGGTTCAGCATGGCTCCCTGCGTTGCCAATGCGCAATGATACTGTGCTGCCTCTGCTGGGTCCATATTGGTGCGTAGTAGGCAGTAGGCAGAGATGGCGAAACAAGGATCTTTACTGATGGTCCCGAAGCCAGGATACAAAATAACAGACTTTACACGAAAAAGAAAGGCGGCGCAAAATAATACTAACTGTGACTGAAATAATAAATAAACAGGGAGAACACTTCTCACGTACCTGTCCATACGTCCCGCGATCAGACACTGATTAGTACTGCTAGGCATAGGGAAACTAGCAGAGAAAACTGAGCAAGGGAACATAGGCAAGTGAGGGTATAAATACACAGGTGAACAGGTAGACACATGTGACACCAATAGGATCATGATTAGTCCAGACTGTGAGTGAGGAGCTTCCTAAGGTTGTGGGAGGATGACACCTAGTGGGTCGCTCTGGAACTGTGACCCCCTCCTGTATCAATTGATGATTTGAAAAAGTAGCGAAAAAAGCTTGCCCCAGGCTGCACAGATGTTCTCTCATCAAGCGATCATATTTTCACCCATCATACTATTATCAATTTAATCTTGTCTTTTGATTTAGAATGGTCCATTATCAAATGAGCAGGAGGCCGTATGCTTTCCTGCTGGTCCGTTTTGTAGGCTACTTCGGTTTTATAGCGGAGCATGTGCTTAATATTAGTAGCTGAGGAATAAATATAACACTTAATTCACTCCACGCATCAACCACTGTTTGAGGAGCATGGTCTCGCTGCCTGACAGGTGATATTACGCCAAAACTCTGTATGCCATGGGCTCTCCGACCTTGTTCCTGCAGGTTTCGCAACTAAACATATTTCACTAAACTGTTGACAGCCCGTCTGCGTGCTTGAGAAATGAATAAAGGAGAGAGAGGAGGAGATGGAAATGCATGGTGGTGAGATATTCTGTATAGCTAAAGGTAATGTGTGACCCAATTAATTATGAAAATATAAAACATTCCCTATTATTAGACTATTCAAAATCAAATCCAAATTTATGAATTTAAGGATAACTGTAAGACGCCCTGCATAATCAATGAACCAACAGCCATCGCGTAGGGCTTTACGTTCTCTCCCAGACTCGTGGATATACATTTTGGAGCATAGCATAAGGTAACCAGTCCATCCAGTATGCATAATAATACAGTCCACAGTCAAAGGCTAGACTAATTATGTATCAAAGACATCTTACATCGGTTTTGTTTAATATTTTTATGCCATGCATGTGGTAGGCTATGTATTTTATGAAGGCGCAATCAGAATTTGTATTCCCCCCCAAAAATTCGGTCTTCTGCTCATAAGCCTATGCATAAGCTCTAATATGTGTATGGGTGTTTTGAATTAATCATCACCTTGGAAAGCACTGTCCATTTCTTTGTGTTAGGCTTTGAAAAAACATCCACAACAACGTTTTATACTGTTTCAACCTGCTGTTGAACTGTTTTGATGACAAGTGTTTGATGTGATTTTCGAGGGCATATGCATTGATGTCAAAGTGGTTAGAAGGACAATAGAGCCCTGAGTACCAGGCCATTAGGACCTGATGGTAGTTAGCAAATTGGGTACTACCAAAGCATGTGCATAAAAGGAGATTACCGTGACTCAACAGTCACGTGGAATTTGATTGCTGTCATGACTCATATATATGGTCACCGCAACAGCCCTAGTCACAGTCACACTGTGTACCTGGGCTGGGGGAGGAGTCACACTGTGTACCTGGGCTGGGGGAGGAGTCACACTGTGTACCTGGGCTGGGGGTGGAGTCACACTGTGTACCTGGGCTGCGGGAGGAGGCTCGCCTCTCATCCCCTGGGCTGATCACAGGCAGTGAACTCACCAGGATGTCACCACTCTGCTGCTGCTGCTGCTGCCTTGGTTGTGTGTGAGATGTGTACAGTACGCCATCGTCAACATCTCTATCTGAGCACCCCGTGTCATCTGTGGAGCTTCAATATGTGTTGTTATTGTCGGTGTTAACCTTGTTCTTTTACGCTGTATTCCTGAGAGTGACACTGAACGTATTTGAAGTCTAAACACTGTCACGGTTTCGGCCGAGGCTGCTCCTCCTCCTTGCTCGGGCAGGCTTCGGCGGTCGTCGTCCCCGGAGTACTAGCTGCCACCGTTGTATGTTTCGATGTTCGTTTGGTTTTGTCTAGTTGTTGTACACCTGTTCCCTGTTAGTGTGATTATGTACCCTTTATATGTTCCATTAGTTTGTCATGTGTTGTGTGTAATTGTTTTCACCTGTCGTTTGGTGCAGTGCTGTTTGCCAGTCACTCATTTTGTACCGTCGCACTGTTGTTTTGTGCGCAGTCGGTTTTGGACTGTTTTACGCACTGTGGCGTATTGTTCGCCTCCGGGTTGGTTAGACCCGTTTTGTTATTTTGGTTTATGCAAGTAAAGTCTGGTTTGACTTAGCTCCTGTGTCCTGCATTTGATTCACACCACATCCGCATCAGAGTTCGCGACAAACACTCTAAGTCCACACAATATGTTTATGTGCAAATTAGCCTTGCTATGCAAGGCTCTTGTGCAAAATAGACAAGAGAATCGTAAATTGGGGCCCTTAACTTCATACTGTAGTGCAGAAGCCATTCTAATGATTCCATCTACGCCCTCTTCCCCTGTGTAATTTCTCTCTATAAATCAGAGAGAGGTAAAGTGCTGTGTGGATAATAGTTGTGATTAGTTTCCCTGTTGTCCTCGTTGTGTTGTAGAACAGATGATGTGTGTAGAGAGTAGGTCTGGACCACAGCCAGGGGTGGTAACAGAGCCCCTGTGGAGGGACACACACTGTATAGTTACTCCGCACAACCATTGGACAGAGATAGTTCACTGCTTTAATTAGCTAGAAGGAGCACTTGTGTTGTACCAACAGAGGAGAGCTTCGTCACTGCCTCAGGCTTCATTATAAAGCTGTGTCCAAGGGATTGTACCCTTATACCAGTGGACCCTCATAGTAATTAAACTGTCCAAGCACTATCCAATAACTTGAAAAATTGTGCTGGTGTTCTGGATTTAGAAACATTTATGCAGTATTGGTAAATGTTTTTTTTAGTAAATATATATATTTTTCCTGTGTCCCAATTGCTACATATTTCACTTATCCATGCTATCGGATGTCAGACTTTTGAGTGTGAAATGAAACATATCAACATCGTGTTGAAGATCAGCACAGGGTTGATCATACTCATTATTATGGATGTATCCACTTCCAGATATGACCTCATATTGTAGATCGCCACTTATACAGCAGTCCAACAGAGGGCGCCATTGTACAACCTTTCATTCTGTGTCAGTGGCGCTTGCCTCTGCTACTGAGGTGTGTTGCTCACTGAGTACAGTACATACCCATATCATACCCATATCATTTATATGTTATCTGAAAAGATTTATGTTCCATATCTCTTCCCTGTCCTCTGTCCTGAATATCCCCTCTAAACACATAGTACAATGTTTCAGGAGGTCACAGGCTGCAAAAGTATGCCTTACGCCCAAAAGACTGTGCTCCATTTAATAGACTACCTAAAGACTGGGCTCCATTTAATATACCAGTGTATGTGACCACAGGAAATCATCCAGTCTATTTTTGTGACTGCAGACTAACCTTCAGCTTACACCACTCTCTGTTCCTCTCCTCTGTCCCTCCAGCCCACACAGGGGTCGGGAAGCGTTCTCTGGTGGCACAGACGGCCAGGGGCCCCAGTGTAAGCTGTACAGTGCTGTGGCAGGGAAGCACTTTGTGGTGACTAAGTCCTACCAGCCACAGTCCGAAGGGGAGATCACCCTGTACCAGAACGACAGGGTCAAAGGTGAACATCCCGCCCACTGCTCTTTGTTTTTTTCCAGAGGGAAGCAGTGCTTGAATTGGGTCACATGTTCTATTGCTTAAGTACTCGTCCCTCTATATTTGCTCTGAAATATGAACACCGTTACTCATTGTGTATTTATTCCTTGTGTTATTATCTTTCTACTATTTTTCTATTTTTCTCTCTGTATTGTTGGGAAGGGCCCGTAAGCAACCATTTCACTGTTAGTCTACACCTGTTGTTTACGAAGCAAGTGACAAATAGCATTTAATTTAATTTGATCGGTACCATGAAATTGAAATGAGTACCTGAGCCTTTTTAATTCCACTCCAAGCTCAGGAGAGAAGAGATATTAGAGGGAACAGTCTTTATAGCCACTCAGAGGGATGTTGGAGAGAAGAGATATTAGAGGGAACAGTCTTTGTAGCCACTCAGAGGGATGTTGGACAGAAGAGATATTAGAGGGAACAGTCTTTGTAGCCACTCAGAGGGATGTTGGAGAGAAGAGATATAACACTGAAGCAGCTAACTTTGTGAATACCAATACTTGAGTCATTCTCAAAACTTTTGACTCAGTACCTTTACTTTTAAAATTCAATTGGGCCTTGTCTAAGGTTACATAATATTTACCTATCAAGCTGTTATGTTGTGTAAGCTGGAGTGGCACTGAAGAGACCACAGCACAGTACTGGAGCTGAAGAGACCACAGCACAGTACTGGAGTGGCACTGAAGAGACCACATCACAGTACTGGAGTGGAGCTGAAGAGACCACAGCACAGTACTGGAGTGGAGCTGAAGAGACCACATCACAGTACTGGAGTGGCACTGAAGAGACCACAGCACAGTACTGGAGCTGAAGAGACCATAGCACAGTACTGGAGTGGAGCTGAAGAGACCACAACACAGTACTGGAGCTGAAGAGACCACAGCACAGTACTGGAGCTGAAGAGACCACAGCACAGTACTGGAGTGGCACTGAAGAGACCACAACACAGTACTGGAGCTGAAGAGACCACAGCACAGTACTGGAGTGGAGCTGAAGAGACCACAGCACAGTACTGGAGTGGAGCTAGGGTCTTTTTAGGTTCATATTGACTAATACAGTCAGTCTGCATGGAAAAGAACAGGAGTAATTATTCTCTTACATACTACTGTCTCTCTGTCTTACACTGTCTATTTTCTCTCTCTCTCTCTCTCTCTCTCTCTCTCTCTCTCTCTCTCTCTCTCTCTCTCTCTCTCTCTCT
>NW_028157491.1:0-47500 GCF_964263955.1 Coregonus lavaretus
CAAACACTGGTTATGAGACCTGTCAATCTGACAACAGTGATGTCATAAATTAAACATATTCACTGTAGTTATAAAGGATATGTCATGTTTATCATTAGACTTCAGTCATCATCAGCCTTGCTTTCCCATAGCGATGTTTTTAGGCCGGTAGCAAATGAACAACATTTTCTCCAAGGTGACGTGAAAACGCCAATTGCCATGTGAAATATTTCTAACTTACACTGTTACAAATACAGACTGCAAAAACTAAATGCTAGAGCACATTAATCTATGCGCTAACAGTGTAAGTTATTTCATAGTTTTGATGTCGTCATTATTATTCTACAATGTAGAAAATAGTAAGAAAATAAGAAAATCCCTTGAATGATTAGGTGACTGTTACTGTACACACACACACACACACACACACACACACACACACACACACACACACACACACACACACACACACACACACACACACACACACACACACACACACACACACACACACACACACACACACACACACGCACACACACACACACACACACACAAACACACACACTCACACACACACACACACACACACACACAAACACACACACACACACACAAACACACACACACACACACACACACACAAACACACACACACACACACACACACACACACGCACACACACATCAAATTGTGATCAACAAAAATCTGCTCCACAGGGAACTTCAACCTGGCCGTGAATGAACTGAAAGGCGAAGCAAGCAGGGTCTCTCTATGCTAATAATAGAACAATCAATAAAAACAATCAGTAATAGAACCAATAGCACTATATTTGAGTGTAGTGTGGGGTCCGCTTACCTAAACAAGAACTGGACAAACGGGACAAACACCCAACTGCAACCCTGCATGCGGATTTCTGTAAGAGCCTCCTCAGAGTACAGAGAAAAACTCCAAACGACGCACGCAGAGCAGAATTAGGACAATTCCCTCTAATGATTAATATCCCCAAAAAAGAGCCACTCCTACGATTACAAAGACCTCAAAGGCCATGAGTTGACCATAGAAAAGAGTCCCCTCAGACATCTGGTTCTGAGGCTCAGTTCGCTAACCCCTACCAACCCCACAAAGCCTCAGGACAGCACTCAACCCAAAAAAAAAAAAAAAAAACGATATCACCTATTGGAAAGACACCACAGAAAATCTAAGTAAACCTCACTGCTATTTGGCTCTAAACAGACAGTACATGGTGGCAGACTATCTGACCACTGTAACTTCCACAAAGCTGTGAATGATCTGAGAGACAAGGCAAGAAGGGCCTTCTATGCCTTCAAAAGGAGCATACAATTCGACATACCAATTAGTATCTGGCTAAAAATACTTGATTCAGTTATAGAACCCATTGCCCTTTATGGTTGTGAGGTCTGGGGTCCGCTCACTAACCAAGAATTCACAAAATGGGACAAACACCAAATTGAGACTCTGCATGCAGAATTCTGCATAAATATCCTCTGTGTACAACAAAAAATAAAGAAAAACTCTGGAATGAGTAGGTGTGTCCAAACTTTTGACTGGTACTGTACGTGTGCGTAGCGGGGGGTGCAGCCGGCTATCAGAAGTGTGTGTAGTGGACCGTGGTCGTCATTGGCAACAGAGATGGCAGCAGGTGTGAGTCCCAGTAGGGGGCGTGTTATTCCCCAAACCCTCCACATTTTACTCACCAGCCTGCCCAAGGATTTCACTTTGTCCCAATTAGAACCCTATGGGCCCTGGTCAGAAGTAATGCACTATAGGGAATTGGGTGCCATTTTGGATGAAGCCTGTGTCTCCAGTGTTTGGTTTTCAGCACTGAAGCAGTGTGTGTGTGTGTGTGTGTGTGTGATTGAGTGAGGGAAGCAGAGGCCAAACCAACAGCTATGAATAAATCCTTAGACAAGATAAACCATAAGCCCCTGAGCAATACTACCAGTCGGTTTTAGATAGAATGTCGCGACCCCAGCCGCCTTGGGGTAAAAACAACCCGTGGTTTTCTTGGTTAACCCATTGGCTCACAGCAGAAAACTTGACCTTTTTCTCAAACGCAATATTCTTCTTGTTTGTTTGTTTTTAAAACTACATTTAAAGTAGCTGTCCAGTGTTAGGCCCCTGCTAGGCCTGTTAGGAACAACAGAATGGTGTGAGCATATCTGATTTACCAGCTCAGCCAATGAGACGCACTGTGGTGTTCAAAATGAGCAACCAACTCCACATGGGGCACGTCAGGCTTGTTTTTTTTATTTTTATATATATACTGGGATGCAAATGAGCAAAATAAATAACAATATGGGGATGAGGTAGTTGGGTGGGCTAATTTCAGAATGGGCTGTGTACAGGTGCAGTGATCGGTAAGGTGCTCTGACAACTGATGCTTAAAGTTAGTGAGGGAGATAAGAGTCTCCAGCTTCAGAGATTTTTTTTGCAGTTCGTTCCAGTCATTGGCAGCAGATAACTGGAAGGAATGGCGGCCAAAGGAGGTGTTGGCTTTGGGGATGACCAGTGAGATATACCTGCTGGAGCGCATACTACGGGTGGGTGTTGCTATGGTGACCAATGAGCTAAGATAAGGCGGGGATTTGCCTAGCAGTGATTTATAGATGACCTGGAGCCAGTGGGTTTGGCGACGAATATGTAGTGAGGGCCAGCCAACGAGAGCGTACAGGTGACAATGGTGAAAAATGTATGCACTCACTAACTGTAAGTCGCTCTGGATAAGAGTGTCTGCTAAATTACTAAAATGTAAAAGGTGGGTAGTACAGTGGGGATTTTGCAGGTTTTCCTACTTACAAAGCACGTAGAGGTCTGTAATTTTTATCATAGGTACACTTCAACCGTGAGAGACAGAATCTAAAACAAAAATCCAGAAAATCAAATTGTATGATTTTTAAGTAATTAATTTGCATTTTATTGCATGACATAAGTATTTGATACATCAGAAAAGCAGAACTTAATATTTGGTACAGAAACCTTTGTTTGCAATTACAGAGATCATACATTTCCTGTAGGTCTTGACCAGGTTTGCACACACTGCAGCAGGGATTTTGGCCCACTCTTCCATACAGACCTTCTCCAGATCCTTCAGGTTTCGGGGCTGTCGCTGGGCAATACGGACTTTCAGCTCCCTCCAAAGATTTTCTATTGGGTTCAGGTCTGGAGACTTGCTAGGCCACTCCAGGACCTTGAGATGCTTCTTACGGAGCCACTCCTTAGTTGCCCTGGCTGTGTGTTTCGGGTCGTTGTCATGCTGGAAGACCCAGCCACGACCCATCTTCAATGCTCTTACTGAGGGAAGGAGGTTGTTGGCCAAGATCTCGCGATACATGGCCCCATCCATCCTCCCCTCAATACGGTGCAGTCGTCCTGTCCCCTTTGCAGAAAAGCATCCCCAAAGAATGATGTTTCCACCTCCATGCTTCACGGTTGGAATGGTGTTCTTGGGGTTGTACTCATCCTTCTTCTTCCTCCAAACACAGCGAGTGGAGTTTCGACCAAAAAGCTCTATTTTTGTCTCATCAGACCACATGACCTTTTCCCATTCCTCCTCTGGATCATCCAGATGGTCATTGGCAAACTTCAGATGGGCCTGGACATGCGCTGGCTTGAGCAGGGGGACCTTGCGTGCGCTGCAGGATCCATGATGGCGTAGTGTGTTACTAATGGTTTTCTTTGAGACTGTGGTCCCATCTCTCTTCAGGTCATTGACCAGGACCTGCCGTGTAGTTCTGGGCTGATCCCTCACCTTCCTCATGATCATTGATGCCCCACGAGGTGAGATCTTGCGTGGAGCCCCAGACCGAGGGTGATTGACCATCATCTTGAACTTCTTCCATTTTCTAATAATTGCGCCAAAAGTTGTTGCCTTCTCACCAAGCTGCTTGCCTATTGTCCTGTAGCCCATCCCAGCCTTGTGCAGGTTCAACAATTTTATCCCTGATGTCCTTACACAGCTCTCTGGTCTTGGCCATTGTGGAGAGGTTGGAGTCTGTTTGATTGAGTGTGTGGACAGGTGTCTTTTATACAGGTAACGAGTTCAAACAGGTGCAGTTAATACAGGTAATGAGTGGAGAACAGGAAAACTAACAGGTCTGTGAGAGCCGGAATTCTTACTGGTTGGTAGGTGATCAAATACTTATGTCATGCAATAAAATGCAAATGAATTACTTAAAAATTTGATTTTCTGGATTTTTGTTTTAAGATTCCGTCTCTCACAGTTGAAGTGTACCTATGATAAAAATTACAGACCTCTACATGCTTTGTAAGTAGGAAAACCTGCAAAATCGGCAGTGTATCAAATACTTGTTCTCCCCACTGTATATGGGGCTTTGGTGACAAAACGGATGGCACTGTGATAGACAACATCCCGCCGAAGTCAAGGATCGGTAGGATAGTCAGTTTTACGAGGGCATGTTTGGCAGCATGAGTGAAGGAGGCTTTGTTGCGGAATAGGAAGCCGATTCTAGATTTAGAGATGGATTGGAGATGCTTAATGTGAGTCTGGAAGGAGAGTTCACGGTCTAACCAGACACCTAGGTATTTGTAGTTGTCCACATATTCTAAGTCAGACCCGCCGAGAGTAGTGATTCTAGTCGGGCAGGAGGGTGCAAGCAGCGTTTGATTGAAGAGCATGCATTTAGTTTTACTAGCGTTTAAGAGCAGTTGGAGGCTACTGAAGGAGTGTTGTATGGCATTGAACCTCATTTGGAGGTTTGTTAACACAGTGTCCAATGAAGGGCCAGATGTATACAAAATGGTGTCGTCTGCGAAGAGGTGGGTCTGAGAGTCACCAGCAGCAAGAGCGACATCATTGATATACACAGAGAATAGAGTCGGCCTGAGATTTGAACCCTGTGGCACCCCCATAGAGATTGCCAGAGGTCCAGACAACAGGCCCTCCGATTTGAGACATTGAATTCTATCTGAGAAGTAGTTGGTGAACCAGGCGAGGCAGTCATTTTAGAAACCAAGGCTATTTAGTCTGCCAATAAGAATGCGGTGATTGACAGAGTCGAAAGCCTTGGCCAGGTCGATGAAGACGGCTGCACAGTACTGTCTTTTATCTATCGCGGTTATAATATCGTTTAGGACCTTTAGCGTGGCTGAGGTGCACCCATGACCAGCTCGGAAACCAGATTGCATAGCGGAGAAGGTACAGTGGGATTCGAAATGGACGGTGATCTGTTTGTTAACTTGGCCTTTCTTTTTTTAGAAAGAAAGGGGGGAGGGCAGAGCTGGTGGCCGGGGTAGGGGTAGCCAGGTGGAAAGCATGGCCAGCCTTAGCAAAATGCTTATTGAAATTCTCGATTATCGTAGATTTATCGGTGGTGACATTGTTTCCTAGCCTTAGTGCAGTGGGCAGCTGGGAGGAGGTGCTCTTATTCTCCATGGACTTTACAGTGTCCCAAAACTTTTTGGAGTTAGTGCTACAGGATGCAAATTTCTGTTTGAAAAAGCTAGCTTTTGCTTTCCTAACTGATTGTGTATATTGGTTCCTGACTTCCCTGAAAAGTTGCATATCGCGGGGGCTGTTCTATGCTAATGCAGTACGCCACAGGATGTTTTTTGTGCTGGTCAAGGGCAGTCAAGTCTGGGGTGAACCAGGAGCTATATATGTTCTTAGTTCGGAATTTTTTGAATGGGGCATGCTTATTTAAGATGGAGAGGAAAGCACTTTCAAAGAACAACCAGGCATCCTCTACTAATCCCCCGACACTCAAAAGAGAAAGAGACGGCGATATAGATGCCGATATGTGGGTACCCTGATGAAACTCCGCCTCTACCCACTTCTATTGGCAAATGTACAATAACTGGAGAACGAACTGAACGATCTCCGTTCGAGACTATCCTTTCAGCGCGACCTGAAGAACTGTAATATATCCTATGTTTCTAGGAAACTTGGCTGAACAGTGTCTGGTAAGCTCAAGGCGGGTGGTATGTGTCTCTTTGTTAACAACAGCTGGTGCGTGATCTCTAATATTAAGAAGGTCTCGAGGTTCTGCTCGCCTGAGTTAGAATACCTTATGATAAGCTGTAGACCCTACTATTTACCAAGACATTTTCA
Source organism: Coregonus lavaretus (assembly GCF_964263955.1). Lineage (NCBI taxonomy): Eukaryota > Metazoa > Chordata > Actinopteri > Salmoniformes > Salmonidae > Coregonus > Coregonus lavaretus. The sequence goes on from NW_028157491.1 coordinate 6,072, forward strand.
TCCATATTTTTCATAGCTGTCTATTTACCACCAAAAAACCGAAGCTGGCACAAAGACCACACTCAACGAGCTGTAGAGGGCCATAAGAAAACAAGAAATGCTCATCCAGAGACGGTGCTCCTGGTGGCCAGTGTCTTACCTCATTTTTAACTACAGCCGAAAAAACTCTAGATCACCTTTACTCCGCACACAGAGACGCATACAAAGCTCTCCCTCACCCTCCATTTGGCTAATCTGACCATAACTCTATTCTCCTGATTCCTGCTTACAAGCAAAAACTCAAACAGGATGTACCTCAATACGGAAGTGATCCGATGAAGCGGATGCTAAGCTACAGGACTGTTTCGGTAGCACAGACTGGAATGTTCCGGGACTCATCTGATGGCATTGAGGAGTTTACCACATCAGTCACCGGCTTCTTTTATAAGTGCATCGACAACGTCGTCCCAACAGTGACCGTGCGTACATACCCAACCAGAAGCAATTGATTACAGGCAACATCTGCACTGAGCTAAAGGCTAGAGCTACTGCTTTCAAGGAGTGGGACGCTAACCCGGACGCTTAGAAGAAATGCCACTACGCCCTCTGATGAACCATCAAACAGGCAAAGCGTCAATACAGGACTAAGATTGAATCCTACTACACCGGCTCTGACGCTCATCGGATGTGGCAGGGCTTGCAAACTATCATGGATTACAAAGGGAAACCCAGCCGCGAGCTGCTCAGTGATGTGAGCCAACCAGACGAGCTAAATGCCTTATATGCTCGCTTCAAGGCGAGCAACACTGAAACATGCATGAGAGCACCAGTTGTTAGGGACGACTGTGTGATCACACTCTCCGTAGCCGATGTGAGTAAGACCTTTTAACAGGTTAACATTCACATAGTCCCTGTGCCCAAGAACTCCTAGGTAACCTGTCTAAATGACTATCGCCCCATAGCACTCCCATCTGTACCCGTGGAATGCTTTGAAAGGCTGGTCATGGCTCCCAGTAACACCATCATCCCAGATTCCCTGGGCCCACTCCAATTCGCATACCGCCCCTACAGATCCACAGATGACGCAATCTCTATTGCACTCTACACTGCCCTTTCCCACTTGGACAATAGGAACACCTATGTGAGAATGCTGTTCATTGACTACAGCTCAGCGTTCAACACCATAGTGCCCTCCAAGCTCATCACTAAGCTAATGACCCTGGGACTGAACACCTCCCCCGGCAACTGGATCCTGGACTTCCTGACGGGACACCACTCAGGTGGTGAGGGTAGGAAACAACATATCTGCCATGCTGACCCTCAACACAGGGGCCCCTCATGGGTGCGTGCTTAGTGCCCTCCTGTACTCCCTGTTCACCCACGACTGCAACACCATCATTGAGTTTGCCGACGACACAGCGGTGGTAAGCCTGATCACCGACGACGATGAGACAGCCTATAGGGAGGAGGTCAGAGACCTGGCAGTGTGGTGCCAGGAAAACAACAACCTCTCCTTCAAACAGAGGGCCGAGCACGGCCCCCATTCACATCGATGAGGCTGTATTGCAGAGGGTCGAGAGCTTCTAATTCCTCAGTGTCCACATCACTAATGATCAATCATGGTCCAAACACACCGACACAGTCATGAAGAGGGTACGACAATGCCTCTTCCACCTCAGGAGGCTGAAAAGATTTGGGGTGGGCCCTCAGATCCTTAAATAGTTCTATAGCTGCACCATTGAGAGCATCTTGACTGGCTGCATCACCGCTTGGTATGGCAACTGCTAGGCACCCGAGCGCAAGGCGCTACAAAGGGTAGTGCGTCTGGCCCAGTACATCACTGGGGCCGAGCTCCCTTCCATCCAAGACCTTAATACCAGGTGGTGTCAGTTTTCTCTGCTACCACACGGCAAGGGGGACCCTGAACTGCTTCTACTCCAAAGCCATAAGACTGCTATATAATTAGTTAAATAGTTAACCAAATAGCTGCCCGGACTATCTGCACTGACCCTTTTTTTGACTCATCACATACGCTGCTGCTACTGTTTATTATCTGTCACTTTATTCCTAGTTATATGAACATATCTACCTCAATTACCTCTTACCCCTGCACATCGACTCGGTACTGGTACCCCTTGTACTGTAGTGTATATAGCCAAGGTATCGTTACTCGTTGTGTATCTATTATTACTTTTATTATTACGTGTTTTACTTTTCTGTTATTTCTCTATTTTCTTTCTCTCTGCATTGTGGGTAAGGGCCCGCCAGGAAGCATTACACTGTTAGGCCACACCTGTTGATTTCTGTATAATAATAAATCAACAAAGAAGTTGGCTGTTTTTCAATAGGGGTCAATAGGGGTCAATAGGGGTCAATGGGGAAGATAAATAATATAATAATAAATAAATATAAATTGGTCATTTAGCAGACGCTCTTATCCAGAGCGACTTACAGGAGCAATTAGGGTTAAGTGCCTTGCTCAAGTGCACATCGACAGATTTTTCACCTAGTCGGCTCGGGGATTAGAACCAGCGACCTTTCGGTTACTGGCACAACGCTCTTAACCACTAAGCTACCTGCCGCCCTTTGTGTTCCTCCGGGGTGGGCGTGGTGTTCCTCCGGGGTGGGCGTGGTGTTGGGGAATTCCTTCTATTGATGTGGATATCAACTGGGAGTATATATATATATATATACCTAATATCTACTTGGAGTATATATATCTATCTATATCTAATATCTACTGGGAGTATATATATCTATCTATATCTAATATCTACTGGGAGTATATATATATCTATCTATATCTAATATCTACTGGTAGTATATATATCTATCTATACCTAATATCTACTGGGAGTATATATATATCTATCTATATCTAATATCTACTGGGAGTATATATATCTATCTATATCTAATATCTACTGGGAGTATATATATATATATATATATATATATATATATATATATATATATATATATCTACTGGGTGTATATGTATCTATCTATATCTAATATCTACTGGGAGTATATATATCTATATATATATATATATAATATCTACTTGGATTATATATATATATCTATATCTAATATCTACTGGGAGTATATATATATCTATCCATACCTAATATCTACTGGGAGTATATATATATATCTATATCTAATATCAACTGGGAGTATATATATATCTATCTTTATATAATATCTACTGGGAGTATATATATATCTATCTATACCTAATATATACTGGGAGTATATATATATATCTATATCTAATATCTACTGGGAGTATATATATCTATCTATATCTAATATCTACTGGCAGTATATATATCTATCTATACCTAATATCTACTGGGAGTATATATATCTATCTATACCTAATATCTACTGGGAGTATATATATATCTATCTATATCTAATATCTACTGGGAGTATATATATATACCTAATATCTACTGGGAGTATATATATCTATCTATACCTAATATCTACTGGGAGTATATATATATATATATATATATATATATATATATATATATATATATATATATATATATATATATATATATATATACCTAATATCTACCGGGAGTATATATATATCTATCTATTTGTAATATCTACTGGGAGTATATATATCTATCTATATCTAATATCTACTGGGAGTATATATATCTATCTATATCTAATATCAACTGCAGGCTGTTCTGTTTATTTTGTTTTATTTTTACATTTGTTCCCATTGTTTTTATTCATGCATATTTTTCCATTATTTTGTGTTATTTCTGTGCATCATGCCTCGAAGATCACCCATGGAAGATCACCCATTGAAGATCACCCATTGAAGATCACCCATTGAAGATCACCCATTGTACTGAATGTCACCCATTGAAAATCACCCATTGTACTGAAAATCACATTTTACATTTTAGTCATTTAGCAGACACTCTTATCCAGAGCGACTTACAGTTAGTGAGTGCATACATTTTTCATACTGTCCCCCAGTGGGAATCGAACCCACAACCCTGGCGTTGCAAGTGCCATGCTCTACCAACTGAGCTACAGGGGGCCATCACCCATTGAACTGAAAGTCACCCATGGAAGATCAGCCATTGTACTGAAGGTCACCCATGGAAATCAGCCATTGAACTGAAGGTCACCCATTGAAAATCACCCATTGTAATGAAGGTCACACATTGAAGATCAGCCATTGTACTGAAGATCACCCATTGAAAATAACCCATTGTAATGAAGGTCACCCATTGAAAATTACCCATTGTACTGAAGATCACCAATTGTACTGAAGAATACCCGTTGTACTGAAAATCACCCACTGTAATGAAAATCACCCACTGTAATGAAAATCACCCATTGTACTTAAGATCACACATTGTACTGAAAATCACCCATTGTAATGAAAATGTTACTAAATTGATAGAGAACTGCTGAACTGGTGAGTATTCAATGTGTTCTTACAGGAAGTTAAATAGCTGCTATTTATTAATTTTTTTAATCAGTTAACAAAAAATGGCTGAGTTATTAAAGGTTCATTCAAGTTCAGGACCTCTTATGTTATTATTTTTTATTCAGTGTTTGCAACCTTTCACCACAATTTAAATAAGTACAAGGTAATACTCTGTCTGTGTGACATTTTAAAGGAGGCCATGACTATGTGTAGCCTAGCACTTTGCAAGGTCAACTGGATTAGAATATAAATAGGTATTAGGTCGGATTTTCTCTGCAATAGCAACCTGCACATTACAGATAAATAAAGAGTGGATACAATCCACACACACGCAGGTCTCACTCTGCATTGCAATATTTACATCACAGGGCCTTTCTCTTTTCCAGTTGTCAAATAATTTCATTCCCAGACACTTCCGCCCAAATTCGCGAATAGTCTGGTGGACCAACGTGTCAAAACTTAGTTAGCCAGTACAGAGAGCCGGGAGAAACTCCCGGTGCAAAGGCATTGGCTTAATCTACCAACCAATCATCTCCCTTCGCAGGAAGATTATTTTAGTTTGACACTTGTTTCCATCTGAACATTAAGTAATTGATTAATCACATTTACTTAATAAACAGTGAAGGCCAGTTTGATTGAATCCAGCACAGTGTTGACACCAATTGTCCCTTTTTGGTTTGTGATATAAAGGCAAAATCAGACATTCCTACCTAGTGCCTGCCTCACTTATATACAGACATAGAGATATCAAATACACATACAGGGTGTAATATGTTGATTGTTTTTCCCTATAGACATTGACAAGTGCATCATGTGTAGGCCTATAGAACATAATGTAGGCTTATAGAACATAATGTAGGCCTATAGAACATAATGTAGGCCTATAGAATATAATGTAGGCTAATAGAACATAATGTAGGCCTATAGAACATAATGTAGGCCTATAGAACATAATGTAGGCCTATATAACATAATGTAGGCCTATATAACATAATGTAGGCCTATAGAACATAATGTAGGCCTATGGAACATAATGTAGGCCTATAGAACATAATGTAGGCCTATAGAACATAATGTAGGCCTATATAACATAATGTAGGCCTATAGAACATAATGTAGGCCTATGGAACATAATGTAGGCCTATAGAACATAATGTAGGCCTATAGAATATAATGTAGGCCAATAGAACATAATGTAGGCCTATAGAACATAATGTAGGCCTATAGAACATAATGTAGGCCTATAGAACATAATGTAGGCCTATATAACATAATGTAGGCCTATAGAACATAATGTAGGCCTATGGAACATAATGTAGGCCTACAGAACGTAATGTAGGCCTATAGAACATAATGTAGGCCTATGGAACATAATGTAGGCCTATGGAACATAATGTAGGCCTACAGAACGTAATGTAGGCCTATAGAATATAATGTAGGCCTATAGAACATAATGTAGGCCTATATAACATAATGTAGGCCAATAGAACATAATGTAGGCCTATAGAACATAATGTAGGCCAATAGAACATAATGTAGGCCTATAGAACATAATGTAGGCCTATAGAATGTAATGTAGGCCTATAGAACATAATGTAGGCCTATAGAACATAATGTAGGCCTATATAACATCATGTAGGCCTATAGAACATAATGTAGGCCTATAGAACATAATGTAGGCCTATAGACGTCGATGTTCTCCTCCTATCTAGTACCATCAACATTAGGTGAATTCTCTCCATTACTGTCTATGGGCAAAGATGGCTACCAGCTACTTCTTCTCCATTACTGTCTATGGGCAAAGATGGCTACCAGCTAGTTATTCTTCATGGCTGTCTATGGGCTAAAATGGCTACCAGCTACTTCTTCTCCATTACTGTCTATGGGCAAAGATGGCTACCAGCTAGTTATTCTTCATGACTGTCTATGGGCTAAAATGGCTACCAGCTACTTCTTCTCCATTACTGTCTATGGGCAAAGATGGCTACCAGCTAGTTATTCTTCATGACTGTCTATGGGCTAAAATGGCTACCAGCTACTTCTTCTCCATTACTGTCTATGGGCAAAGATGGCTACCAGCTAGTTATTCTTCATGACTGTCTATGGGCTAAAATGGCTACCAGCTACTTCTTCTCCATTACTGTCTATGGGCTAAGATGACTACCAGCTAGTCATTGTTGTTGTTGGTGCAGTGAGGGAATTATTGTCCCAAACACTTTCCAGTTGCACTGACTCATCCATGATAAAATTAAATGTATAGTGATGTATAATGTTCTATGTAATGATATACATTCAGCCGACTACGCCATGTTATCTCATTACCCATTTTAGCTTCCTATAATTAATGTGTTGTGTCATACACGGAGTATAATATAATATGCATGTGTAAATGGCTATTCATTCACTGGGGGTGAATCAAATGGCTTATTTGCCTGCTACAGTCTTCCTGTCCCCCTTGTATCCGGGCAGATTTCCCCCTGTTCCTTGGTGGAACAATTAGTGCCGCTACAATATGGCCAAATGACACTTACTGCTTGTCATTCAATCTGTGTGTGTGTGCGTGTGTGTGTGTGTGTTTGTGTGTGTGTGTGCATGTGTGGGTGTGTGTGTGTGTGTGTGTGTATGTGTGTGTGGGTGTGTGTGTGTGTGTGTGTGTATGTGCGTATGTGTGCCTCTCTCTTAATCACCACCATGCCACCATTCCAACCTCCAGAGGCTTCCAGAGCTGGAGACACACACACACACAAGCAGACACACACACACACACACACACACACACACACACAAGCACACACACACACACACACACACACACACACACACACTCACAAACAGACACACACACAGCTCCAACGAACCTCCCTTTACAGCAATCAAGCCTGTTGTAATCAATTAAGATGATGGTCTGAACGGGGGAACAGGTGCCAGTAAATGTTAATAGATTCCTCTGTATCCATGAGGGTGACACAAGATGAATATTGAACACGCTCAGCCTGATCTGAGAGAGGATTGGGGCTGCCTCTGGGGTTGCCTCAGTGCCTGTCTGTATATCTGATAAGATGTAGAAACATGGATGGATGCAAATGTACCAGGCCGGGCTAGTAGAATGTTACCCGGGCTAGTAGATGGGCTAGTAGAATGTTACCCGGGCTAGTAGAATGTTACCCGGGCTAGTAGAATGTTACCCGGGCTAGTAGATGGGCTAGTAGAATGTTACCCGGGCTAGTAGAATGTTACCCGGGCTAGTAGAATGTTACCCGGGCTAGTAGAATGTTACCCGGGCTAGTAGATGGGCTAGTAGAATGTTACCCGGGCTAGTAGAATGTTACCCGGGCTAGTAGAATGTTACCCGGGCTAGTAGAATGTTACCTGGGCTAGTAGAATGTTACCCGGGCTAGTAGAATGTTACCCGGGCTAGTAGAATGTTACCCGTGCTAGTAGAATGTTACCCGGGCTAGTAGAATGTTACCCGGGCTAGTAGAATGTTACCCGGGCTAGTAGATGGGCTAGTAGAATGTTACCCGGGCTAGTAGATGGGCTAGTAGAATGTTACCCGGGCTAGTAGAATGTTACCCGTGCTAGTAGAATGTTACCCGGGCTAGTAGAATGTTACCCGGGCTAGTAGATGGGCTAGTAGAATGTTACCCGGGCTAGTAGAATGTTACCCGTGCTAGTAGAATGTTACCCGGGCTAGTAGAATGTTACCCGGGCTAGTAGAATGTTACCCGGGCTAGTAGAATGTTACCCGGGCTAGTAGATGGGCTAGTAGAATGTTACCCGGGCTAGTAGAATGTTACCCGGGCTAGTAGAATGTTACCCGGGCTAGTAGAATGTTACCCGGGCTAGTAGAATGTTACCCGGGCTAGTAGAATGATACCTGGGCTAGTAGAATGTTACCTGGGCTAGTAGAATGTTACCCGGGCTAGTAGAATGTTACCCGGGCTAGTAGAATGATACCTGGGCTAGTAGAATGTTACCCGGGCTAGTAGAATGTTACCCGGGCTAGTAGAATGTTACCCGGGCTAGTAGAATGTTACCCGGGCTAGTAGAATGTTACCCGGGCTAGTAGAATGTTACCTGGGCTAGTAGAAATTTAAGCATACTAGCCCGGCAGGCCAGGGCCAAAAATCTTTAAGTTCCATCACTGGATGGATGGGGAGTGAAGGGAGGGGTTTTACATGCTTAAAGTCTCTCTGAAACGGCTCTTTCTTAATTGTCTTTCCTTCATTCCAACCTGTCTCCTCGTCTCTAATGTTCCTCCCCTCTCCTCTGACCTTCTCCTCCAATGAGAAGCCGCGGGGAGAGAAACACAGAAATCGAGCCGAAGAAAAACAAATTGAGAAAGCGATGGTTAGATCTGCCCAGACCTGACTAAACTATCCCAGGAAAGGCAGCTCAGCTCTTCTCCACCCATGCTTCAGGCAGGCAGGAAATGAATCTCGGTCGCTGGTCGTGAAGGGCTGTCCCAAATTGCACACAATTACCTATTTATAGTGCACTACTTTTGCCCAGGACCAATAGAGTTCCCATAGAGCTCTGGTCAAAAGTAGTGCACTTTATAGGTTATAGGGTGCCATTTGGGACGTATGATCCGAGGCAGCAGCAGATAGATCAGGCTGGACTGGACGCATTGGCAGCTGTGTCGTGTGAATTCTAATTGGCTTATTTGCATGTTAACAGGCTCCCTCTCCTCTGCAGATGGCCACCGTGTGTCAAATGACATGTTCGAGTCAATGTGACAGACGTTAAACATACGATAGCGTTCCTTCCTATTCTCCCAGGCACCAGGCTCTACTAGGTAATGCATGTGTCTCAAATGGCACCCTTATTCCCTATGGGCCCTGGTCAAAAGTAGTGCGCTATAAAGGGAATAGGACGCCATTTGGGACGTACTCACAACTGACTGCTTTTGGGTTTCGGAAAGGTTTTTACTAATCAGAACCTACTGTACTGTAGGTGTCTGTGGCTGAGAAGTAGGACCCAGGACATGATGACCGGAGAGATGTGAAGAGTTGCTTTGACACATCTGCAGATCACATCTCTTTTTCTCTGTTTTGTTTATAACCTTTAACCCTGAAGAGAGAAAGGAGAGCGAGGCGTTGCGATTGGTCCGTTATACAAATTAAAAGATAGTTCTGCATGGGACCCTGTATGTTGACTCAATGAACGTGTTCATTGTCTTAAGCGGCCAAATTAAATACCATAATTCTGCACAATTAGATACAGAGACATCAATGTCTAATAAATGTATATATATATATATGATTTTTTTATTTTCTATTTAATTACCGGTAGTTACTTATTATTTTCAACTAGGACATTCACATGCCCTTATGCTTTAAAACCCTTTCATGATATGCTATAAATCGAAAAGTGTCAAAGTGTCAGTTTACAAACCACTGATTGAAGTGGGTTTAACGAGTGACATCAATAAGGGATCATAGCTTTCACCTGGATTAAACTGGTCAGTCTATGTCATGGAAAGAGCAGGTGTTCCTAATGTTTTGTACACTGTGTATATTTAGTGTAGAAGAAGACTGGGTAAAAAATAACTATGCACCAGCGAGCCCCTTAACTACCATTATGGAGGTACTGTAATCCTTAATTGTTTTTTTTGTTGACAACATGCTGTTCTAAGAGATAATCAAAACGTTGTTTTGTTTTCTAATCTATTTTGCAATACACCTTGTAACTTGTTTTGGGTTTGTGTGGCTCAGTTGGTAACGCATGGCGCTTGCAACACCAAGGTTGTGGGTTCGATTCCCACAGGGGATCAGTACGAAAAAGTACGAACACGTCGGCACTCACTAACTGTAAGTCGCTCTGGATAAGAGTGTCTGCTAAAATGACTTAAATGAATATTTACACTTTTAAAGATTGATCACGTAGTATACGTTTCGCTTATCTATGCTGTTTCAGTTAAAATAAATGATTTATATTTTACACCTTTAAAGATTTGTGGAGCGTTTCCATCTGCATAGTAGGGTAGATAAGGCCAGAACAAGACACTTCTTTATGACCTTATGCATTTGATGTTATGGTACTGACATTGTTATGGTGTTGACATTATTATAATGTTATGGTGTTGACATTATTGTAATGTTATGGTATTGACATTATTATAATGTTATGGTATTGACGTTATTATAATATTATGGTATTGACATTATTATAATGTTATGGTATTGACATTGTATGTCTAGCCTACTTTTACTTCACAGCCACTACTGTTTCACTGTATATACAGTACCAGTCAAAAGTTTGGACACACCTACTCATTCAAGGGGTTTTCTTCATTTTTACTATTTTTTACATTGTAGAATAATAGTGAAGACATCAAAACTATGAAATAACACATATGGAATCATGTAGTAAACAAGAAAGTGTTAAACAAATCAAAATACTTTTTATATTTGAGATTTCTTCAAATAGCCACCTTTTGCCTTGATGACAGTTTTGCACACTCTTGGCATTCTCTCAACCGGCTTCACCTGGAATGCTTTTCCAACAGTCTTGAAGAAGTTCCCACATATGCTGAGCACTTGTTGGCTGCTTTTCCTTCACTCTGCCGTCCGACTCATCCCAAACCATCTCAATTGGGTTGAGGTCAGTGGATTGTGGAGGCCAGGTCATCTGATGCAGCACTCCATCACTCTCCTTCTTGGTAAAATAGCCCTTACACAGCCTGAAGGTGTGTTGGGTCATTGTCCTGTTGAAAAACAAATGATAGTCCCACTAAGCCCAAACCAGATAGGACGGCATATCGCTGCAGAATGCTGTGGTAGCCATGCTGGTTAAGTGTGACTTGAATTCTAAATAAATCACAGACAGTGTCACCAGCAAAGCAAAGCACCCCACACCATAACACCTCCTCCTCCATGCTTTACGGTGGAAACAACACATGCAGAGATCATCCGTTCACCCACACCGCGTCTCACAAAGACACAGCGGTTGGAACCAGAAATCTCAAATTTGGACTCCAGACCAAAGGACAAATGTCCACCGGTCTAATGTCCATTGCTCGTGTTTCTTGGCCAAACAGGTCTGGTCTTCTTATTGGTGTCCTTTAGTAGTGGTTTCTTTGCAGCAATACGACCATGAAGGCCTGATTCACACAGTCCCCTCTGAACAGTTGATGTTGAGATGTGTCTGTGACTTGAAGCATTTATTTGGGCTGCAATTTCTGAGGCTGGTAACTCTAATGAACGTATCCTCTTCAGCAGATGTAACTCTGGGTCTTCCATTCCTGTGGCGGTCCTCATGAGAGCCAGTTTCATCATAGTGCTTGATGGTTTTTGCGACAGCACTTGAAGAAATTTTCAAAGTTAGGTATTGACTGACCTTGATGTCTTAAAGTAATGATGGACTGTCGTTTCTCTTTGCTTATTTGAGCTGTTCTTGTCATAATATGGACTTGGTCTTTTACCAAATAGGGCTATCTTCTGTATACCCCCCCTACCTTGTCACAACACAACTGATTGGGTCAAACGTGTTAAGAAGGAAAGGAATTCCACAAAGTAACTTTTAAGAAGGCACATCTGTTAATTGAAATGCATTCCAGGTGACTACCTCATGAAGCTGGTTGAGAGAATGCCAAGAGTGTGCAAAGCTGTCATCAAGGCAAAGGATGGCTACTTTGAAGAATCTCAAATATAAAATATATTTTGATTTGTTTAACACTTTTTGGGATACTACATGATGTTATTTCCTAGTGTTGATGTCTTCACTTTTGACTGGTACTGTGTTTGTGGTAAATCAGGTTGATTATACACTGAGTGTACAAAACATTAAGGACACCTGTTCTTTCCATGACATAGACTGACCAGGTGAATCCAGGTGAACGCTATGATCCCTTGTTGATGTCACTTGTTAAATCCACTTCAAATCAAATCAAATCAAATTGTATTGGTCACATGCGCCGAATACAACAGGTGCAGACATTACAGTGAAAATGCTTACTTACAGCCCTTAACCAACAGTGCATTTATTTTTAACAAAAAAAGTAAAAATAAAACAACAACAAAAAAAGTGTTGAGAAAAAAAGAGCAGAAGTAAAATAAAATAACAGAAGGGAGGCTTAATATACACAGGGGGGTACCGTTGCAGAGTCAATGTGCGGGGGCACCGGCTAGTTGAGGTAGTTGAAGTAATATGTACATGTGGGTAGAGTTAAAGTGACTATGCATAAATAATTAACAGAGTAGCAGCAGCGTAAAAAGGATGGGGTGGGGGGGCAGTGCAAATAGTCCGGGTAGCCTTGATTAGATATTCAGGAGTCTTATGGCTTGGGGGTAGAAGCTGTTGAGAAGTCTTTTGGACCTAGACTTGGCACTCTGGTACCGCTTGCCGTGCGGTAGCAGGGAGAACAGTCTATGACTAGGGTGGCTGGAGTCTTTGACAATTTTGAGGGCCTTCCTCTGACACCGCCTGGTATAGAGGTCATGGATGGCAGGAAGCTTGGCCCCAGTGATGTACTGGGCCGTACGCACTACCCTCTGTAGTGCCTTGCGGTCGGAGGCCAAGCAGTTGCCATACCAGGCGGTGATGCAACCAGTCAGGATGCTCTCGATGGTGCAGCTGTAGAATTTTTTGAGGATCTGAGGACCCATGCCAAATCTTTTCAGTCTCCTGAGGGGGAATAGTGTACATGAAGGGGAGGGGACAGGTTAAAGAAGGATTTTTTAGCCTTGAGATAATTGAGACGTGGATTGTGTATGTGTGCCATTCAGAGGGTGAACGGGCAAGACAAAGGATTTCAGTGCCTTTGAACAGGTTATGGTAGTAGATGCCAGGCACACCGGTTTTTGTGAAGAACTGCAACGCTGTTGGGATTTTCACCCTCAACAGTTTCCTGTGAATATCAAGAATGGTCCACCACCCAAAGTACATCCAGCCAACTTGACAAAACTGTGGGAAGCATTGGAGTCAACATTTGCCAGTATCCCTGTGAAACGCTTTTGACACCTTGTTGAGTCCATGCACCGACAAATTGAGGCTGTTCTGAGGGCAAAAGGGGGGGGGGGGGGGGTTTGTACACTCAATGTATATCGTCTAGTGAGTGTGTATATGGTGTGTATATATAGTCTAGTGAGTGTGGAGGGTCAGTGCAAGATAAGAGTCAGTGCAGATAGTCCGGGTACCATTAATTGGCTATTTAGCACTCTGGCTATTTAGCAGTCTTATGGCTTTGGGGGTAGAAGCTGTCTATGAGCCTGTCTCTTGTGCCTATGCATGATTGATAAATATGGCCCCTGGATTGTACAATATTTGCACATTATTCTTTTTAAAATTCTTCAGGCTCTGTCAAATTGGTTGTTGATCATTGCTAGACAGCCATTTTCAAGTCTTGCCATAGATTTTCAAGACAATTTAAGTCAAAACTGTAACTAGGCCACTCAGGAACATTCAACGTCGTCTTGGTAAGCAACTCCAGTGGTCCACTACCCAAAGGACATCCAGCCAACTTGACAAACTTGTCCAGCCAACTTGGCCTTGTCTTTTGGCCCCCTCTTTTACTCTGCTGCTACTCTGTTTATTATCTATGCATAGTCACCTTAACTCTACCCACATGTACATATTACCTCAATTACCTCGACCAACCTGTTTTCTACTTCACATTTATTTTTCTTAAAACTGCATTGTTGGTTAAGGGCTTGCAACTAAGCATTTCACTGTATTCGGCGCATGTGGCAAATAAAATTTGATTTGAATTGAATTCCCACATTCACATGTGTCCTCTCTGTTTCAGAGCATTAAGGTGAGCTGGCAGCCCCCTCCTCCCAACAGCCAGAACGGATTCATCACCGGCTACAAGCTTCGATACCGGAAGACCGGCCGACGAGGAGACCAGGAGGCCATCGAACCTAACAACTTCTGGTACCTGTTTACAGGTGAGTCTCCTGATACCTGTTTACAGGTGAGTCTTATGTCACAGTGCCTTCAGAAAGTATTCATACCCCTTGACTTATTTCACATTTTGTTGCGTTACAGCCTGAATTAAAAACAATTCTCACCCATCTACACACAATACCCCATAATGACAAAGTGAAAACATGTTTTTAGAAATGTTTGCAAATGTATTGAAAATGAAATCCTGAAATATCTAATTTACATAAGTATTCACACCCCTGAGTCAATACATGTTAGAATCGCCTATGGCAGCGATTACAGCTGTGGGTCATTCTGGGTAAGACTTTGCACACCTGGGGCCTCATTTATCAACATTGCATAGAAACTATTCTAAAATACTACTTACGAATGTATTTTGGAATGTTCATATGCATAGAAAAAGTGGGATTTATCAAACAATCCTACGACCTTCATACCCACACCGGTAGGAGATAACCGTTGATACATACCACCGGTAGGAGATAACCGTTGATACATACCACCGGTAGGAGGTAACCGTTGATACATACCACCGGTTGGAGATAACCGTTGATACATACCACCGGTAGGAGATAACCGTTGATACATACCACCGGTAGGAGATAACCGTTGATACATACCACCGGTAGGAGATAACCGTTGATACATACCACCGGTAGGAGGTAACCGTTGATACATACCACCGGTAGGAGATAACCGTTGATACATACCACCGGTAGGAGATAACCGTTGATACATACCACCGGTAGGAGATAACCGTTGATACATACCACCGGTAGGAGATAACCGTTGATACCAGTTGTTCTCAGCCTCAGTGCTCATGTACAACCTTGGCTATTTGCATTTCGAAACGTCCCTAATTAACCATAAACAGTTGAAGTCGGAAGTTTACATACACCTTAGCCAATTACATTTAAACTCAGTTTTTCACAATTCCTGACAATTAATCCTAGTAAAAAAATTCCCTGTTTTAGGTCAGTTAGGATCACCACTTTATTTTAAGAATGTGAAATGTCAGTATAATACAGATAATTATTTATTTCAGCTTTTATTTATTTCATCACATTCCCAGTGGGTCAGAAGTTTACATACACTCAATTAGTATTTGGTAGCATTGCCTTTAAATTGTTTAACTTGGGTCAAACGTTTCGGGTAGCCTTCCACAAGCTTCCCACAATAAGTTGGGTGAATTTTGGCCCATTCCTCCTGACAGAGATGGTGTAACTGAGTCAGGTTTGTAGGCCTCCTAGCTTGCACACACTTTTTCAGTTCTTCCCACAAATTGAGGATAGAGGTCAGGGCTTTGTGATGGCCACTCCAATACCTTGACTTTGTTGTCCTTAAGTCATTTTGCCACAACTTTGGAAGTATGCTTGGGGTCATTGTCCATTTGGAAGACCCATTTGCGACCAAGCTTCAACTTCCTGACTGATGTCTTGAGATGTTGCTTCAATATATCCACATAATTTTCCTTCCTCATGATGCCATCTATTTTGTGAAGTGCACCAGTCCCTCCTGCAGCAAAGCACCCCCACAGCATGATGCTGCCACCCCCGTGCTTCACTTTTTCCATCAAACAGAACGATGGTCATTATGGCCTAACAGTTCTATTTGTGTTTCATCAGACAAGAGGATATTTCTCCAAAAAGTACGATCTTTGTCCCCATGTGCAGTTGCAAACCATATTCTGGCTTTTTTATGGCGGTTTTGGAGCAGTGGCTTCTTCCTTGCTGAGCGGCCTTTCAGGTTATGTCGATATAGGACTCGTTTTACTGTGGATATAGATACTTTTGTACCTGTTTCCTCCAGCATCTTCACAAGGTCCTTTGATGTTGTTCAGGGATTGATTTGCACTTTTCGCACCAAAGTACGTTCATCTCTAGGAGACAGCTATCTAGATTTCTCGAACATCTCATTCCAAAATCATGGGTATTAATATGGAGTCGGTCCCCCCTTTGCTGCTATAACAGCCTCCACTCTTCTGGGAAGGCTTTCCACTAGATGTTGGAACATTGCTACGGGGACTTGCTTCCATTCAGCCACGAGCATTAGTGAGGTCGGGCACTGATGTTGGGAGATTAGCCCTGGCTCGCAGTCGGCGTTCCAATTCATCCCAAAGGTGTTCGATGGGGTTGAGGTCAAGGCTCTGTGCAAGCCAGTCAAGTTCTTCCACACATATCTAGACAATTTATGTATGACGGCTGCGTGGTCCCATGGTGTTTATACTTGCATACTATTGTTTGTACAGATGAACGTGGTACCTTCAGGCATTTGGAAATTGCTCCCAAGGATGAACCAGACTTGTGGTCTACAATTTTTTTTCTGAGGTCTTGGCTGATTTCTTTTGATTTTACCATGATGTCAAGCAAAGGGGCACTGAGTTTGAAGGTAGGCCTTGAAATACATCCACAGGTACACCTCCAATTGACTCAAATGATGTCAATTAGCCTATCAGAAGCTTCTAAAGCCATGACATCATTTTCTGGAATTTTCTTAGCTGTTTAAAGGCACAGTCAACTTAGTGTATGTAAACTTATGACCCACTGGAATTGTGATACAGTGAATTATAAGTGAAATAATCTGTCTGTAAACAATTGTTGTAAAAATTACATGTGTCATGCACAAAGTAGATGTCCTAACCGACTTGCCAAAACTGTAGTTTGTTAACAAGACATTTGTGGAGTGGTTGAAAAACGAGTTTTAATGACTCCAACCTAAGTGTATGGAAACTTCCGACTTCAACTGTATGGTCAAAATCATCCATTTAAAGCCTTTGAGGAATATACAACGCCGTACCATGACACAGCCTACAATGGCGCAAACGAAAAAAGCAACAACAAAAAAAAAAATTTTCAGAGACTGAAATAGAGGTGCTAGTTTCAAAGATTGAGTACAAGCAAATTGTTTTATTTGGCTCGCTCAGTTGTGGTTTGACCAGTAAAAATAAAAACATAGCTACAAAGAGAGGACCATTGGGACAATAAAAGTAGTTTTAGTTTTGGAACATTTACTTCTAATGAGTAACAATAAGCCATCCATCTTCAACAGCTCCCTTCTGTAGTCTTGCGTTCCACCTGGCCACCTGGCCACCACATTCAGCAGCGTTTTTTTGCGCAGCACATAACCTATCACCTGCTCATAAAGAGTGGGAGCCTTTTCTTTTCACATAGTTGAACACGTTTTGGGAAGGTGCTTCTATGGCGATGTGGGTGCCGTCTTCGTAGGCTACTTGGGAACCCGTTGATGGCAAAGAAACCCCTCTTGACTTCAACCTGTTGTGTGAATTGTGTATGGAAATTGTATGTTACAGTTTGATTTGCTGACGACTGCATCCAAAACACTGGCTCATCGAGATGCTGATTAACAAGCTCCAGCTGAAAAAGTGCCTGTTGCCAAAAACCTGAGGGTGGATAGCACATTGATTTGCATCTGAGTGGCATGTGTTTGCCTTTCTCAAGTAGGTCTTAAATCCTCACAAAGACCCTACACGATTGGTTTTGGGAAACAATATCTGATGAGCCAATCTGTACTTGCTGCAAAAAAAAGTCTAAAAGAATGCCAGCTCTTATTTAAATTTCCATTATCTCAGTCTTTTATAATATTTCATCAACCGTTTCACTTTCACACGTGCCTCTAATTTAACAAATTACTGTACTTTATATGGATTATTATTGTAACAAATGCACTGATGTGGTCAAATGATATATAGCCTGTCAAGATACTGTATGTTAAATGAATTCACAATGGAAATACAATTACATTAAAAAATGATTTAGTTATATGGCCTACTCTCACAATTCCACACATTTTCAACATATATTTTGCCCATTCTACATTTGACAAGCAGTCCCCTTATTCCACCACTGGGCACTGTGAGTACGCATGGTCATGGCTGTGTGTACATTTCATCACACTCTCAAGCAAACATTCATATTGATAAATCTCACACTTTGCGTGGAAATTATCCTACACATGATGTACGCACAGATTTGTGCCTATGCATGATTGATAAATAAGGCCCCTGGATTGTACAATATTTGCACATTATTCTTTTAAAAATTCTTCAAGCTCTGTCAAATTGGTTGTTGATCATTGCAAGACAACCACTTTCAGGTCTTGTCATAGATTTTCAAGTAGATTTAAGTCAAAACTGTAACTAGACCACTCAGGAACATTCAATGTCATCTTGGTAAGCAACTCCAGTGTATATTTGGCCTTGTGTTTTAGGTTATTGCCCTGCTGAAAGGTGAATTTGTCTCAGTGTGTCTGTTGGAAAGCAGACTGAACCAGGTTTTCCTCTAGGATGTTGCCTGTGCTTAGCTCTATTCCGTTTATTTTTATTCTAAAAAACTCCCTAGTCCTTGCCGATGACAAGCATACCCATAACATGATGCAGCCACCACCATGCTTGAAAATATGAAGAGTGGTACTCAGTGATGTGTTGTGTTGGATTTGCCCCAAACATAACGCTTTGTATTCAGGACATGAACACTCTTATTGCACACAAATTGAGTCCCATGCAACTTTTTATGTGACAAATCTTTACTCCTGAACTTATTTAGGATTGCAATAACAAAGGGGTTGAATAATTATTTGCTCAAGATATTTCAGCTTTTCATTTTTAATGAATGTTTTTTGCAGTTTTACTAATAGTATTGTGGAGTAACTACAATGTTGTTGATCCAAAGTGTAACTAATAACTTCACCATTAGGTGCCCTTCTTTGCGAGGCATTGGAAAACCTCCCTGGTCTTTGTGGTTGAATCTGTGTTTGAAATTCACTGCTCGACTGAGGGACCTTACAGATAATTGTATGTGTGTGGTACAGAGATGAGGTAGTCATTCAAAGATTATGTTAAACACTATTATGGTACAAAGAGTGAGTCCATGCAACTTATTGTGTGATTTGTTACGCACATTTTTACTCCTGAACTTATTTAGGCTTGCCATAACAAAGGGGTTGGTTACTTACTGAATCAAGACATTTCAGCTTTTCATTTTTTATTAATTTGTAAAAATGTCTAAAAACATATTTCCACGTTGACATTATGGGGTATTGTGTGTAGGCCAGTGACACAAAATGTCAACGTCATCCATTTTAAATTCAGGTTGTAACACAACCAAGTGTGGAAAAAGTCAAAGGTTGTGAATACTTTCTGAAGGCACTGTACCTGTTCAAATCAAATCAGTAAAATCACGTGTTATTTGTCACATGCTTCGTAAAACAACAGGTGTAGACTAACAGTGTAATGCTTACTTACGGGTCCTTAACCACAATGCAGAGAGAAATAAAATAGAGAAATAATAGAAAAGTAATAATAGATACACAACGAGTAACGATAACTTGGCTATATACACTACAGTACAAGGGGTACCAGTACCGAGTCGATGTGCAGGGGTACGAGGTAATGGAGGTAGATATGTACATATACAGTGAGGGAAAAAAGTATTTGATCCCCTGCTGATTTTGTAAGTTTGCCCACTGACAAATAAATGATCAGTCTATAATTCAGTCTATGACGATCCCCGTCATTCGCGTGAGGAAGAGACGGAGATATCGCGGACGCAGATCCGGGTGCCTCGTAAGGATCCGACGGCGAGCGAGTAAACTGCCTCTCCCATCAATCCTATTAGCCAACGTTCAATCTTTTGAGAATAAAATTGACGATTTAAGATTACGGTTATCCTACCAACGGGACATTAAAAACTGTAATATCTTATGTTTCACGGAGTCGTGGCTGAACGACAACAATGATAACATTCAGCTAGCGGGCTATACGCTACATCGACAGGACAGAACTGCAGACTCTGGTAAGACAAGGGGTGGCGGTCTCTGTATATTTGTAAACAACAGCTGGTGCACAAAATCAAATACCAAGGAAGTCTCGAGGTTTTGCTCGCCTGAGGTAGAGTATCTTATGATAAGCTGTAGACCACACTATTTACCAAGAGAGTTTTCATCTATATTTTTCATAGCTGTCTATTTACCACCACAAACCAATGCTGGCATTAAGATTGCACTGAATGAGTTGTACAAGGCCATTAATCAACAGGAAAACGCTCATCCAGATGCAGCGCTCCTAGTAGCCGGGGACTTTAATGCAGGGAAACTTAAATCCGTTCTACCTAATTTCTACCAGCATGTTAAATGTGCAACCAGAGGGAAAAAAACTCTAGACCACCTTTACTCCACACACAGAGACGCATACAAAGCTCTCCCTCGCCCTCCATTTGGCAAATCTGACCATAACTCTATCCTCCTGATTCCTGCTTATAAGCAAAAACTGAAGCAGGAAGCACCAGTGATTCGGTTAATAAAAAAGTGGTCAGATGACGCAGATGCTAAGCTACAGGACTGTTTTGCTAGCACAGACTGGAACATGTTCCGGGATTCTTCAGACAGCATTGAGGAGTACACCACATCAGTCACTGGCTTCATCAATAAGTGCATCGATGATGTCGTCCCCACAGTGACCGTACGTACATACCCCAACCAGAAGCCATGGATTACAGGAAACATCCGCACTGAGCTAAAGGGTAGAGCTGCCGCTTTCAAGGAACGGGACTCTAACCCGGACGCTTATAAGAAATCCCGCTATGACCTCCGACGAACCATCAAACAGGCAAAGAGTCAATACAGGTCTAAGATTGAATCATACTACACTGGCTCTGACGCTCGTCGGATGTGGCAGGGCTTGAAAACTATTACAGACTACAAAGGGAAGCACAGCCGCGAGCTGCCCAGTGACACAAGCCTACCAGACGAGCTAAACCACTTCTATGCTCGCTTCGAGGCAAGCAACACTGAAGCATGCATGAGAGCACCAGCTGTTCCGGACGACTATGTGATCACGCTCTCCGTAGCCGATGTGAGTAAGACTTTTAAGCAGGTCAACATTCACAAGGCCGCAGGGCCAGACGGATTACCAGGACGTGTACTCCGAGCATGTGCTGACCAACTGGCAAGTGTCTTCACTGACATTTTCAACATGTCCCTGACTGAGTCTGTAATACCAACATGTTTCAAGCAGACCACCATAGTCCCCGTGCCCAAGAACTCTAAGATAACCTGCCTAAATGACTACCGACCCGTAGCACTGACGTCTGTAGCCATGAAGTGCTTTGAAAGACTGGTCATGGCTCACATCAACAGCATAATCCCAGAAACCCTAGACCCACTCCAATTTGCATACCGCCCCAACAGATCCACAGATGATGCAATCTCTATCGCACTCCACACTGCCCTTTCCCACCTGGACAAGAGGAACACCTACGTGAGAATGCTATTCATTGACTACAGCTCAGCATTCAACACCATAGTGCCCTCTAAGCTCATCACTAAGCTAAGGATCCTGGGACTAAACACCTCCCTCTGCAACTGGATCCTGGACTTCCTGACGGGCCGCCCCCAGGTGGTAAGGGTAGGTAACAACACATCTGCCACACTGATCCTCAACACGGGGGCCCCTCAGGGGTGCGTGCTCAGTCCCCTCCTGTACTCTCTGTTCACCCATGACTGCATGGCCAGGCACGACTCCAACACCATCATTAAGTTTGCCGACGACACAACAGTGGTAGGCCTGATCACCGACAACGATGAGACAGCCTATAGGGAGGAGGTCAGAGATCTGGCCGTGTGGTGCCAGGACAACAACCTCTCCCTCAACGTGACCAAGACAAAGGAGATGATTGTGGACTACAGGAAAAAAAAGAGGACTGAGCACGCCCCCATTCTCATCGACGGGGCTGTAGTGGAACAGGTTGAGAGCTTCAAGTTCCTTGGTGTCCACATCACCAACGAACTATCATGGTCCAAACACACCAAGACAGTCGTGAAGAGGGCACGACAAAGCCTATTCCCCCTCAGGAGACTAAAAAGATTTGGCATGGGTCCTCAGATCCTCAAAAAATTCTACAGCTGCACCATCGAGAGCATCCTGACTGGTTGCATCACCGCCTGGTATGGCAACTGCTTGGCCTCTGACCACAAGGCACTACAGAGGGTAGTGCGTACGGCCCAGTACATCACTGGGGCAAAGCTCCCTGCCATCCAGGACCTCTATACCAGGCGGTGTCAGAGGAAGGCCCTCAAAATTGTCAAAGACTCCAGCCACCCTAGTCATAGACTGTTCTCTCTGCTACCGCACGGCAAGCGGTACCGGAGTGCCAAGTCTAGGTCCAAAAGACTTCTCAACAGCTTCTACCCCCAAGCCATAAGACTCCTGAACAGCTAATCATGGCTACCCGGACTATTTGCACTGCCCCCCCACCCCATCCTTTTTACGCTGCTGCTACTCTGTTAAGTATTTATGCATAGTCACTTTAACTCTACCCACATGTACATATTACCTCAACTACCTCAACTAGCCGGTGCCCCCGCACATTGACTCTGCAACGGTACCCCCCTGTATATATAGCCTCCCTACTGTCACTTTATTTTACTGTATATATAGCCTCCCTACTGTCACTTTATTTTACTTCTGCTCTTTTTTTCTCAACACTTTTTTTGTTGTTGTTGTTTTATTCTTACTTTTTTTGTTTAAAATAAATGCACTGTTGGTTAAGGGCTGTAAGTAAGCATTTCACTGCAATGTCTGCACCTGTTGTATTCGGCGCATGTGACCAATAAAATTTGATTTGATTTGATTTGATTTGATTTGAACAGTGAGAGACAGAATAACAACAACAAAAATCCAGAAAAACGCATGTCAAAAATGTTAGAAATTGATTTTGGCCCCAGTGATGTACTGGGCCATATGCACTACCCTCTGTAGCGCCTTGCGGTAACATGCCAAGCAGTTGCCATAACAAGCGGTGATGCATCCTGTCAAGATGCTCTCGATGGTGCAGCTGTAGAACTTCTGTAGAACACGACTGTGTTGGTGTGTGTGGACCATGATGATTCCTTAGTGATGTGCTCACCAAGGAACTTTAAGCTTTCGACCCGCTCCTCTACAGCCCAGTCGATGTGGACGGGGGCGTGCTCGGCCCTCCATTTCCTGTAGTCCACGATCAGCTCCTTTGTCTTGCTGACATTGAAGTAGAGGTTGTTGTCCTGGCACCACACTGCCAGGTCTCTGACCTCCTTCCTATCGGCTGTCTCGTCGTCGTCTGTGATCAGGCCAACCACCGTCATGTATATCAGCAACCTTAATGAATCGTGCGTGGCCACTCAGTCGTATATTAACAGGGAGTACAGGAGGGGACTAAGCACGCACCCCTGAGGGGCCCCCGTGTTGAGGGTCAGTGTGGCAGATGTGTTGTTGCCCTACCCTCACCACCTGGGGGCGTCCCGTCAGGAAGTCCGGGATCCAGTTGCGTAGGAAGGAGTTTAGTCCCAGGTTCCTGAGCTTAGTGATGATCTTGGAGGGCACTATAGTCAATGAATAGCATTCTCACATAGGTGTTCCTCTTGTCCAGGTGGGAGAGGGCAAAGTGGAGTGCAATAGAGATTTTCTGTTGAGGCGGTATGGAAATTGGAGTGGGTCCAGGGTGACTGGGATGATGGTGTTGATGTGAGCCATGACCAGCCTTTCAAAGTATTTCATGGCTACAGATGTGAGTGCTACGGGGCGATAGTCATTTAGACTTGTTTTCTTAGCGTTCTTGGGCACAGGGACTATGGTGGTCTGCTTGAAACAATTAGGTATTACAGACTGGGTCGGGGAGATTATTGAAAATGTCAGTGAAGACACTTGCCAGCTGGTCAGCGCATGCTCTTGAGTACATGTCCTGGTAATCCATCTGGCCCCGCAGCATTGTGATGTTATCCTTTTAAAGGCTACGGAGAGCGAGATCACACAGTCGTCCGGAACAGCTAGGTGATCGCTGTTCTGATGTCCAGAATCTGTTTTCGGTCATAGGAAATGATGGTGGAAATATTATGTACAAAAAAAAGTTAAGAACACCCACATCACCAACAAACTAACATGGTCCAAGCACACCAAGACAGTCGTGAAGAGGGCACGACAAATCCTATTCACCCTAAGGAGACTGAAAAGATTTGGCATGGGTCCTCAGACCCTCAAAAGGTTCTACAGCTGCACCATCGAGAGCATCCTGACTGGTTGCATCACTGCCTGGTATGGCAACTGCTCGGCCTCCGACCGCAAGGCACTACAGAGGGTAGTGCGTACGGCCCAGTACATCACTGGGGCTAAGCATACTGCCATCTAGCACCTCTATACCAGGCGGTGTCAAAGACTCCAGCCACCCTAGTCATAGACTGTTCTCTCTGCTACCGCATGGCAAGTGGTACCGGAGCACCAAGTCTAGGTCCAAGAGGCTTTTAAACAGCTTTACCCTCAAGCCATAAGACTCCTGAACATCTAATCACCCCCCCCCCCCCCCCCATGTATGCTGCTGGTACTCTCTGTTTATTATCTATGCATAGTCACTTTAATAACTCTACCTACATATACATATTACCTCAATTACCTCGACTAACCGGTGCCCGCGCACATTGACTCAGTACCGGTACCCCCTGTATATAGCCTCGCTATTGTTATTTTTACTGCTGCTCTTTAATTATTTGTTACTTTTATTTCATATTTTATTTCATATTATTGTTTATCTGCATTGTTGGTTAAGGGCTTGTAAGTAAGGGTTTCACTGTAAGGTCTACACCTGTTGTATTCGGCGCATGTGACAACTAACATTTGATTTGATTTGATGTTAGGAAGGTGTTCCTGTGTTAGGAAGGTGTTCCTGATGTTAGAAAAGTGTTCCTGTGTTAGGAAGGTGTTCCTGTGTTAGGAAGGTGTTCCTGTGTTAGGAAGGTGTTCCTGATGTTAGGAAGGTGTTCCTGATGTTAGGAAGGTGTTCCTGTGTTAGGAAGGTGTTCCTGATGTTAGGAAGGTGTTCCTGTGTTAGGAAGGTGTTCCTGTGTTAGGAAGGTGTTCCTGTGTTAGGAACGTGTTCCTGTGTTAGGAAGGTGTTCCTGTGTTAGGAAGGTGTTCCTGTGTTAGGAAGGTGGTCCTGATGTTAGGAAGGTGTTCCTGATGTTAGGTAGGTGTTCCTGTGTTAGGAAGGTGTTCCTGTGTTAGGAAGGTGTTCCTGTGTTAGGAAGGTGTTCCTGATGTTAGGAAGGTGTTCCTGTGTTAGGAAAGTGTTCCTGATGTTAGGAAGGTGTTCCTGTGTTAGGAAGGTGTTCCTGATGTTAGGAAGGTGTTCCTGTGTTAGGAAGGTGTTCCTGTGTTAGGAAGGTGTTCCTGTGTTAGGAAGGTGTTCCTGATGTTAGGAAGGTGTTCCTGTGTTAGGAAGGTGTTCCTGTGTTAGGAAGGTGTTCCTGATGTTAGGAAGGTGTTCCTGATGTTAGGAAGGTGTTCCTGTGTTAGGAAGGTGTTCCTGATGTTAGGAAGGTGTTCCTGTGTTAGGAAGGTGGTCCTGATGTTAGGAAGGTGTTCCTGATGTTAGGAAGGTGTTCCTGTGTTAGGAAGGTGTTCCTGATGTTAGGAAGGTGTTCCTGTGTTAGGAAGGTGGTCCTGATGTTAGGAAGGTGTTCCTGTGTTAGGAAGGTGTTCCTGTGTTAGGAAGGTGTTACTGATGTTAGGAAGGTGTTCCTGTGTTAGGAAGGTGTTCCTGTGTTAGGAAGGTGTTCCTGATGTTAGGAAGGTGTTCCTGTGTTAGGAAGGTGTTCCTGTGTTAGGAAGGTGTTCCTGTGTTAGGAAGGTGTTCCTGTGTTAGGAAGGTGTTACTGATGTTAGGAAGGTGTTCCTGTGTTAGGAAGGTGTTCCTGTGTTAGGAAGGTGTTCCTGATGTTAGGAAGGTGTTCCTGTGTTAGGAAGGTGTTCCTGATGTTAGGAAGATGTTCCTGATGTTAGGAAGGTGGTCCTGATGTTAGGAAGGTGTTCCTGTGTTAGGAAGGTGTTCCTGATGTTAGGAAGGTGTTCCTGATGTTAGGAAGGTGTTCCTGATGTTAGGAAGGTGTTCCTGATGTTAGGAAGGTGTTCCTGATATTTGGTATACTCAGTTCATATATCCACCAGTCAGAATGAATGTGTTTTCTCTTGATACCTTGTGCACACAGGCTGCGTATTTTAATAGCTATTTACTACAGTTTTTTTTTTCATGCATACTTGATGGTTTGATCAATGATTTATATTTGCCTTTACGTTATTTCAATAAGTTGTGAAAGCGCCAGATAGGGAACTAGACGTCTATGCAGGCACTGGTCAAAAGTAGTGCAACATATAGGGAATAGTGTTTCCTTTGGGACACAGCCGTGCTCTCTCAATGGGAGCCTCAAGTGAAAATAATTTTAAAAAACGAATAGTTGAAAGCGGCTGCGTCTTGAGGCAGAGACAGACGGGCTTGGCCTCAGCAGTGTTGGGGGAGGGGTTAGCTCCACACACCACAACAGAGACAGCTAGGTGTTTTATTTTACTGCCATAAGCTATTATTTCAATTTAAATGCTGAGTTTGGATGAAAATGATATTCCTTTTCATTATCTCACTGATGAATATCTCAAATTGGTCCCCGGTCTTAGAGGAAATTCATTTCACACAGGCGAGCTTGTGCCCTGTTCTAATCCTTGTCTGCGTCCAAAATGCCACCCTATTCCTTATATAGTGCACTACTTTTGAGCAGGGCCCAGGTCACAATTAGTGCACTATATAGGGACTAGGGTGCCATTTGGGATGCAGGCCAATACTCTCCTCCTGGGTTTGTCAGGGCTGTCTGTCTGTCTGCAATAATAAGAGCTGGGGTTTTTTTTTGTCTCTAAGTAGAAGACAATAATATAATGATGATAATCTGAAGAGGATAGCGATGACGTCAGTAACTCACCTCTGAGTCCTGTCATTCAGTGAAGAATATTCAGCTTTTGAAAGACATACTGTCCAGATACTGCCACTAACAACGAACACACATACGTTTTTGGTGGATTAAGGTAGATTGAAAGCTACAGCTACTGCCCACGTAGCTCAATTAAACATGAAAACAAGAGATGTTTCGACAGGTTCAAAATGAAAGGACACAAAGGGACATCGCTAACCTGTTGATCTGACGCTGTACTGTGGTGAGAGGGGAAAAGGATGTTGTGTGGGGATTGAACCCACAACTATTCAGGCTGTTGTGTGTGTGTGGTGTGATGGATGTTCCCACTCTTCAGTGGGTTTTAACATGCCGCTGTTTCCCGTCTTTTCCTCAGGCCTGGAGAAAGGCAGTCTGTACAGCTTCCAGGTGGCAGCCATGACAGCTAACGGCACCGGCCCAGCCAGCGAGTGGTTTACCGCCGAGACGCCAGAGAACGACCTTGATGGTGAGAAAGAAAACACTTTATTTACACTTCAGTCTCTCCTCGTCTGCGTTCCAAACGGCACCCCTATGGCCCTGGTCAAAAGTAATATGCCATTTAGCAGACGCTTTTATCCAAGGCGACTTACAGTCATGTGTGCATACATTTTTACGTATGGGTGGTCCCGGGGATCGAACCCACTACCCCTGGCGTTACAAGCGCCGTGCTCTACCAATTAGAGAATAGGGCGCCATTTTAGATGCAACCCTCCTCTCTTCCTCCTCCTCGGATGCAACCCTCCTCTCTTCCTCCTCCTCTGCCATGCCTTCCTGTCTATTGCCTGGGGATATTTCTAAAGATACGGTATCTCTGGTCTAAACTCTGATATTCAGACACATCCATCTCTTTATTCCATGTTGTGTGTGAGTCAGGTACAGTGGCTTGCGAAAGTATTCACACCCCCTTGGCATTTTTCCTATTTTGTTGCCTTACAACCTGGAATTAAAATGGATTTTTTGGGGGGTTTGTATCATTTGATTTACACAACATGCCTACCACTTTGAAGATGCAAAATATGTTTTATTGTGAAACAAACAAGAAATAAGACAAAAAAAAACAGAAACCCTGAGCGTGCATAACTATTCACCCCCCCGAAGTCAATACTTTGTAGAGCCACATTTTGCAGCAATTACAGCTGCAAGTCTCTTGGGGTATGTCTCTATATGCTTGGCATATCTAACCACTGGGATTTTTGCCCATTCTTCAAGGCAAACTGCTCCAGCTCCTTCAAGTTGGATGGGTTCCGCTGGTGTACAGCAATCTTTAAGTCATATTACAGTTTCTCAATTGGATTGATGTCTGGGCTTTGACTAGGCCATTCCAATACATTTAAATGTTTCCCCTTAAACCACTTGAGTGTTGCTTTAGCAGTATGCTTAGGGTCATTGTCCTGCTGGAAGGTGAACCTCTGTCCCAGTCTCAAATCTTTGGAAGACTGAAACAGATTTCCCCCAAGAATTTCCCTGTATTTAGCGCCATCCATCATTCCTTCAATTTTGACCAGTTTCCCAGTCCCTGTCGATGAAAAACATCCCCACAGCATGATGCTGCCACCACCATGCTTCACTGTGGGGATGGTGTTCTCGGGGGTGATGAGAGGTTTTGGGTTTGCGCCAGACATAGCGTTTTCCTTGATGGCCAAAAAGCTCAATTTTAGTCTCATCTGACCAGAGTACCTTCTCCCATATATTTGGGGAGTCTCCCACATGCCTTTTGGCGAACACCAAACGTGTTTGCTAATTTTTTTCTTTAAGCAATGCTTTTTTTCTGGCCACTCTTCCGTAAAGCCCAGCTCTGTGGAGTGTACGGCTTGAAGTGGTCCTATGGACAGATACTCCAATCTCCGCTGTGGAGCTTTGCAGCTCCTTCAGGGTTATCTTTGGTCTCTTTGTTGCCTCTCTGATTAATGCCCTCCTTGCCTGGTCCGTGAGTTTTGGTGGGCGGCCCTCTCTTGGCAGGTTTGTTGTGGTGCCATATTATTTCCATTTTTAAATAATGGATTTAATGGTGCTCAGTGGGATGTTCAAAGTTTTGGATATTTTTTTATAACCCAACACTGATCTGTACTTCTCCATAACTTTGTCCCTGACCTGTTTGGAGAGCTCCTTGGTCTTCATGGTGCCGCTTGCTTGGTGGTGCCCCTTGCTTAGTGGTGTTGCAGACTCTGGGGCCTTTCAGAACAGGTGTATATATACTGAGATCATGTGACACTTATTTTGCACACAGGTGGACTTTATTTAACTAATTATGTGACTTCTAAAGGTAATTGGTTGCACCAGATATTATTTAGGGGCTTCATAGCAAAGGGGGTGAATACATATGCATGCACAACTTTCCCGTTATTTATTTTGTATAATTTTTTTACAAGTTATTTTTTTTCATTTCACTTCACCAATTTGGACTATTTTGTGTATGTCCATTACATGAAATCCAAATAAAAATCCATTTAAATTACAGGTTGTAATGCAACAGAATAAAAAACACTGTATGTAAATATTTATACTCGTGGTGAGACCAAAGGTGTTTATATGCAGTTTTACAGATTGAGCATCATCAAACATGCTGTGCTGGTATCCTCTATGCTCCAAGGGCAATTTGATGGAAGAAAGAGAGGGAGGGGGAGAGAGAGAGAGACGGGGGGAGAGAGAGAGACGGGGGGAGAGAGAGAGAAACAGAAATGCAAACAAAGAGAGAGGGGTGGAGAGAGAGAGAGGCAAAGAGAGAGTAATCAAGATTGAGAGAAAGAGAGAGATTAAGAGAGAATATGCATGAGAGACAGCGTTCACTGTAAATATGCACCAGCTGTTTCAAATGTCTCCCAGTTCTGTAGTTCCTGAGGCCATGCTGGATTAACTTCCAGTTCTGTAGTTCCTGAGGCCATGCTGGATTAACTTCCAGTTCTATAGTTCCTGAGGTCATGCTGGATTGACTTCCAGTTCTGTAGTTCCTGAGGTCATGCTGGATTAATTTCCAGTTCTGTAGTTCCTGAGGCCATGCTGGATTAATTTCCAGTTCTGTAGTTCCTGAGGTCATGCTGGATTGACTTCCAGTTCTGTAGTTCCTGAGGTCATGCTGGATTAATTTCCAGTTCTGTAGTTCCTGAGGCCATGCTGGATTGACTTCCAGTTCTGTAGTTCCTGAGGCTATGCTCAGGATTGCTTGACTGGAAGCCTGGAAGCCTGGCAACTCTGAACATAATGACTGGCAGCCTGGCAACTCTGACCATAATGACTGGCAGCCTGGCAACTCTGAACATAATGACTGGCAGCCTGGCAACTGACCATAATGACTGGCAGCCTGGCAACTCTGCCCATAATGACTGGCAGCCTGGCAACTCTGACCATAATGACTGGCAGCCTGGCAACTCTGACCATAATGACTCATTCCAGCAGCAACACTCTGCTCTCCCAGTGCACTACCTTTGACCAGGACCCACAGGGTGCCATGTGGGTCATAACTGTGCCTGGCTGCCTGGCTACCTGGCTCAAACATGAAAGCATTTTGTTTCATATACACTTTACATATCCTGACCAGAACAAGCTGTGTCAGCCAGGCAAACTAGTAAGGAGATTTAAACAGGTAATAATGCATGAAGGAGAGCAGGGAGATATGGAAGGGATCAATCAGGCAGATGCATTTAGGAGATGTAAGGGATCAATCAGGCAGATGTATTTAATAGATGGAAGGGATCAATCAGGCAGATGCATTTAGGAGATGGAAGGGACCAATCAGGCAGATGCATTTAGGAGATGGAAGGGACCAATCAGGCAGATGCATTTAGGAGATGGAAGGTGTCAATCAGGCAGATGCATTTAGGAGATGGAAGGGGTCAATCAGACAGATGCATTTAGGAGATGGAAGGGGTCAATCAGGCAGATGCATTTAGGAGATGGAAGGGGTCAATCAGGCAGATGCATTTAGGAGATGGAAGGGGTCAATCAGGCAGATGCATTTAGGAGATGGAAGGGATCAATTAGGTAGATGCATTTAGGAGATGGAAGGGACCAATCAGGCAGATGCATTTAGGAGATGGAAGGGGTCAATCAGGCAGATGCATTTAGGAGATGGAAGGGATCAATCAGGCAGATGCATTTAGGAGAAGGAAGGAATCAATCAGGCAGATGCATTTAGGAGATAGAAGGGGTCAATCAGGCAGATGCATTTAGGAGATGGAAGGGGTCAATTAGGTAGATGCATTTAGGAGATGGAAGGGACCAATCAGGCAGATGTATTTAATAGAGGGAAGGGATCAATCAGGCAGATGCATTTAGGAGATGGAAGGGGTCAATTAGGTAGATGCATTTAGGAGATGGAAGGGACCAATCAGGCAGATGTATTTAATAGAGGGAAGGGATCAATCAGGCAGATGCATTTAGGAGATGGAAGGGATCAATCAGGCAGATGCATTTAGGAGATGGAAGGGATCAATTAGGTAGATGCATTTAGGAGATGGAAGGGACCAATCAGGCAGATGCATTTAGGAGATGGAAGCGGTCAATCAGGCAGATGCATTTAGGAGATGGAAGGGATCAATCAGGCAGATGCATTTAGGAGAAGGAAGGGTTCAATCAGGCAGATGCATTTAGGAGATGGAAGGGGTCAATCAGGCAGATGCATTTAGGAGATGGAAGGGGTCAATTAGGTAGATGCATTTAGGAGATGGAAGGGACCAATCAGGCAGATGTATTTAATAGAGGGAAGGGATCAATCAGGCAGATGCATTTAGGAGATGGAAGGGATCAATCAGGCAGATGCATTTAGGAGATGGAAGGGATCAATCAGGCAGATGTATTTAGGAGATGGAAGGGGTCAATCAGGCAGATGCATTTAGGAGATGGAAGGGGTCAATCAGCCAGATGTATTTAGGAGATGGAAGGGGTCAATCAGGCAGATGCATTTAGGAGATGGAAGCGGTCAATCAGGCAGATGCATTTAGGAGATGGAAGGGGTCAATTAGGTAGATGCATTTAGGAGATGGAAGGGATCAATCAGGCAGATATATTTAATAGATGGAAGGGGTCAATCAGGCAGATGCATTTAGGAGATGGAAGGGGTCAATCAGGCAGATGCATTTAGGAGATGGAAGGGGTCAATCAGGCAGATGCATTTAGGAGATGGAAGGGGTCAATCAGGCAGATGCATTTAGGAGATGGAAGGGACCAATTAGGTAGATGCATTTAGGAGATGGAAGGGACCAATCAGGCAGATGCATTTAGGAGATGGAAGGGGTCAATCAGGCAGATGCATTTAGGAGATGGAAGGGATCAATCAGGCAGATGCATTTAGGAGAAGGAAGGGATCAATCAGGCAGATGCATTTAGGAGATAGAAGGGGTCAATCAGGCAGATGCATTTAGGAGATGGAAGGGGTCAATTAGGTAGATGCATTTAGGAGATGGAAGGGACCAATCAGGCAGATGTATTTAATAGAGGGAAGGGATCAATCAGGCAGATGCATTTAGGAGATGGAAGGGGTCAATTAGGTAGATGCATTTAGGAGATGGAAGGGACCAATCAGGCAGATGTATTTAATAGAGGGAAGGGATCAATCAGGCAGATGCATTTAGGAGATGGAAGGGATCAATCAGGCAGATGCATTTAGGAGATGGAAGGGATCAATTAGGTAGATGCATTTAGGAGATGGAAGGGACCAATCAGGCAGATGCATTTAGGAGATGGAAGCGGTCAATCAGGCAGATGCATTTAGGAGATGGAAGGGATCAATCAGGCAGATGCATTTAGGAGAAGGAAGGGATCAATCAGGCAGATGCATTTAGGAGATGGAAGGGGTCAATCAGGCAGATGCATTTAGGAGATGGAAGGGGTCAATTAGGTAGATGCATTTAGGAGATGGAAGGGACCAATCAGGCAGATGTATTTAATAGAGGGAAGGGATCAATCAGGCAGATGCATTTAGGAGATGGAAGGGATCAATCAGGCAGATGCATTTAGGAGATGGAAGGGATCAATCAGGCAGATGTATTTAGGAGATGGAAGGGGTCAATCAGGCAGATGCATTTAGGAGATGGAAGGGGTCAATCAGCCAGATGCATTTAGGAGATGGAAGGGGTCAATCAGGCAGATGCATTTAGGAGATGGAAGCGGTCAATCAGGCAGATGCATTTAGGGGATGGAAGGGGTCAATTAGGTAGATGCATTTAGGAGATGGAAGGGATCAATCAGGCAGATATATTTAATAGATGGAAGGGGTCAATCAGGCAGATGCATTTAGGAGATGGAAGGGGTCAATCAGGCAGATGCATTTAGGAGATGGAAGGGGTCAATCAGGCAGATGCATTTAGGAGATGGAAGGGGTCAATCAGGCAGATGCATTTAGGACATGGAAGGGACCAATCAGGCAGATGCATTTAGGAGATGGAAGGGGTCAATCAGGCAGATGCATTTAGGAGATGGAAGGGGTCAATCAGGCAGATGCATTTAGGAGATGGAAGGGGTCAATCAGGCAGATGCATTTAGGAGATGGAAGGGGTCAATCAGGCAGATGCATTTAGGAGATGGAAGGGGTCAATCAGGCAGATGCATTTAGGAGATGGAAGGGGTCAATCAGGCAGATGCATTTAGGAGATGACAGAGGATCCTAATGCAATTCTAATACATTATTACCTAATAAGCTGATATTAACCTCAGAACTTCATCCTAGCATCTCTCCCTAGAGGGATGGTTTAAATTCATGCTCAAAAGACATGAACTATCGCATGAGGGGGCTTTTGAATACAGATGTATCTTTGCTGCAACTTTATCAGTGTTTCTGTTCCTAATTGGACCACAGCCACATAGTGGTAGACAGAGAGGACAGTGAACTCATACAGTACCTGGGGGTCTACATTGACAGTGGGTTGTGCTGGCCACCCATATGGAGAGGGTGTGCTCACGTATCCAACAGCGTTTGCACTTCCTGCATGAACTCAGGATCTATGGAGTCAAGCAGAAGATCTTGCTTCTCTTTTATAGATCCACTATTGAGTAAATCCTACGCTACGGCATCGTTACATGGTTTGGTAACCTGACAGTGCAGATCCTCGTTACATGGTTTGGTAACCTGACAGTGCAGATCCTCGTTAGATGGTTTGGTAACCTGACAGTGCAGATCCTCGTTAGATGGTTTGGTAACCTGACAGTGCAGATCCTCGTTAGATGGTTTGGTAACCTGACAGTGCAGGTCCTCGTTAGATGGTTTGGTAACCTGACAGTGCAGATCCTCGTTAGATGGTTTGGTAACCTGACAGTGCAGATCCTCGTTAGATGGTTTGGTAACCTGACAGTGCAGATCCTCGTTAGATGGTTTGGTAACCTGACAGTGCAGATCCTCGTTAGATGGTTTGGTAACCTGACAGTGCAGCTCAAAGGCCAAATCTTGAGACTGACCAAGACAGCAGGGAAGATTATAGGCATGATACTTCCCTCCTCTCTCCAGGACATTTTCCAGGAGACCATCATCAGACAGGCCAGAAAGGTCATATCGGACTCCACACATGCACTGAATACAGAGTTACAGCTGATGCCATCAGGGAGGCTTTATAGGGTGCCTAGATGCAGGCTGAACAGATGTAAACATCCCTTTGTCCCCCTGTCAATAAAACTGCTAAACACCAAGAAGACACAGAGACAGCAATAACAGACGGGAGCCTGTACATGTTTTTATTTTTTATTTTTTAGGGGGTAGATCAGCTTAATATTGCAGATAGATACACATAAACATTCACCTGGTCAGTCTATGTCATGGAAAGAACAGATGTCCTTAATGTTTTGTACACTCCGTGTATATACCACCTGATTTAACAGATATATATATACATTTTACATTTACATTTTAGTCATTTAGCAGATGCTCTTATCGAGAGCGACTTACAGTTAGTGAGTGCATACATTTTTACATACTGGCCCCCCTGTGGGAATCGAACCCACAACCCTGGCGTTGCAAGCGCCATGCTCTACCGACTGAGCTACAGTATGTGTAATAAGGTGTTGTGTCATCATGTGGTCGTTCCACTTTTGTCACATCCTTGCCTGACATCTGAACTTTTCTGTGTGGGTGGGGAGGGCGATATATGATTGGGTGATATTCTATGTATTGTTGTGTCAAATTATTCTGTGTACTGTATTGTTTGTATTATGGGGAAGCAGCAGCACTCTGTTGTCCAAGTCACATGTATCATATCACACTACACTCTTAGAATAAAGGCTTCCAAAAAGGGTTATTCGGCTGTTCCCATAGGAGAACCCTTTTTGGTTCGAGGTAGAACCATTTTTGGTTCCAGGTAAAACCCTTTTGGGTTCCATGTAGAACCCTCTGTAGACAAGGGTTCTACATGGAACCCAAAAGGGTTCTAACTGGAACCAAAATGGTTTTACCGGTAATTGAAAAGGGTCCTTCAAAAAGGGTGTGTGTGTGTTTGTGTGTGTATGTGTCAATGTGTGTGTGTTTGTGTATGTATGTATGTCTGTGTCTGTGTCTGTGTTTGTTTGTGTGTGTCTGTATGTATGTGTGTGTGTGTGTGTGTGTGTGTCTGTGTGTGTGTGTGTGTGTGTGTGTGTGTCTGTGTGTGTGTGTGTGGCTGTGTGTCTGTGTGTCTGTGTCTGTGTGTGTGTGTGTGTGTGTGTGTGTGTGTGTGTGTGTGTGTGTGTGTGTGTGTGTGTTTGTGTGTGTGTGTGTGTGTGTGTGTGTGTGTGTGTGTGTGTGTGTGTGTCTTGGAGGAGTAGAGATAAAACAGCTGATCAATGAGTCATGTTGTCATTTTTCTCTTCTTCTTGTCTTTCCAGAGAGCCAAGTCCCGAACCAGCCCAGTTCCCTCCACGTCCGGCCCCTGCCCAACAGCATCATCATGAGCTGGACCCCGCCCCTCAACCCCAACATCCTGGTACGGGGCTACATCATTGGCTACGGAGTAGGAAGTCCCTACGCCGAGACGGTCAGGGTGGACAGCAAGCAGCGATACTACTCCATAGAAAACCTGGGTGAGTTCTCTTCTACACTTTGGTTGAGCCAGACTGAACATTGTACCAATCTGGTTAGTGGTAGTACTCAGTGGTGGAAAAAGTACCCAATTGTCATACTTGAATAAAAGTATAGATACCTCAATAGAAAGTTACTCAAGTAAAAGTAAAAGTCACCCAGTAAAATACTACTTGAGTAAAAGTGTAAAAGTATTTGGTACTAAATATACTTAAGTATCAAAAGTAAATGTAAATGCTAAAATATACTTAAGTGTCAAAAGTAAAAGAAGGGCGGCAGTTAGCTTAGTGGTTAAGACCGTTGTGCCAGTAACCGAAAGGTCACTGGTTCTAATCCCCTAGCCGACTAGGTGAAAAATCTGTCGATGTGCCCTTGAGCAAGGCACTTAACCCTAATTGCTCTGGATAAGAGCGTCTGTAAAAGTATAATTCATTTCAAATTCCTTCGATTAAGCAAAGCAGACAGCACCATTTTCTTGTTTTTAAAATGCATGGATAGCCAGAGGCACACTCCAACACTCAGACATAATTTACAAAAGATGCATTTGTGTTTAGTGAGTCCGCCAGATCAGAGGCAGAAGGGATGACCATGTGTTGTCTTGATAAGTGTGTGAATTGGACCATTTTCCTGTCCTGCTAAGCATTCAAAATGTAACGAGTACCTTTGGTTTATAATGTATGGAGTAAAAAGTACATTATTTTCTTTAGGAATGTAGTGAAGTAAAAGTAAAAGTTGTCAAAAATATAAATAGTAAAGTAAAGTACAGATACCCCAAAAACACTACTTAAGTATTTTTACTTAAGTACTTCACATTACTGGTAGTACTGCAGACCGAACATTGTACCAGTCTGGGTAGTGGTGGTAGTGAAGACTGAACATGGCATGGGCCCTCAGATCCTCAAAAACTTATACAGCTGCACCATTGAGAGCATCTTGA
Organism: Coregonus lavaretus; assembly: GCF_964263955.1. Taxonomy (NCBI): domain Eukaryota; kingdom Metazoa; phylum Chordata; class Actinopteri; order Salmoniformes; family Salmonidae; genus Coregonus; species Coregonus lavaretus. The sequence continues at coordinate 43,116 of NW_028157491.1, forward strand.
CTGGTTGCATCACCGCTTGGTATGGCAACTGCTTGGCATGTTACCGCAAGGCGCTACAGAGGGTAGTCCGTACGGCCCAGTACATCACTGGGGCCGAGCTCCCTGCCATCCAGGACCTCTGTACCCGGCGGTGTCAGAGGAAGGCCCTAAAAATGGTCAAAGACTCCAGCCACCCAAGTCATAGACTGTTCTCTCTGCTACAGCACGGCAAACGGTACCGATGCACCAAGTCTGGAACCAACAGGACCCTGAACAGCTTCTACTCCAAAGCCATAAGACTGCTAAATAATTAGTTAAATAGTTAACCAAATAGCTACTTGGACTATCTGCACTGACCCCTTTTGCACTAACCTTTTTGACTCATCACATACGCTGCTGCTACTGTTTATTATCTGTCACTTTATTCCTAGTTATATGAACATATCTACCTCAAATCCCTCGTACCCCTGCACATCGACTCGGTACTGGTACCCCTTGTACTGTAGTGTATATAGCCAAGTTATCGTTACTCGTTGTGTATCTATTATTACTTTTATTATTACGTGTTTTACTTTTCTGTTATTTCTCTATTTTATTTCTCTCTGCATTGGGGTTAAGGGCCTGAAAGTAAGCATTTCACTGTTAGTCAACACCTGTTGTTTACAAAGCATGTGACAAATACAATTTTATTTTATTTGAGCCACGGGATCAAAACAGCAGAGAAGTTGTGCCTCGCACGTCGACGCTCTTAGTTGTTGCGGAAAATTGACCCTCTATGCTGTTTACTTTTCTGCATCTACGTCATATCGCTGTCTACCTTTAACACTGACATCTACGTCATATCGCTGTCTACCTTTAACACTGACATCTACGTCATATCGCTGAGTCTACCTTTAACATTGACATCTACGTCATATCGCTGTCTACCTTTAACATTGACATCTACGTCATATCGCTGTCTACCTTTAACACTGACATCTACGTCATATCGCTGAGTCTACCTTTAACATTGACATCTACGTCATATCGCTGTCTACCTTTAACACTGACATCTACGTCATATCGCTGAGTCTACCTTTAACACTGACATCTACGTCATATCGCTGTCTACCTTTAACATTGACATCTACGTCATATCGCTGTCTACCTTTAACATTGACATCTACGTCATATCGCTGTCTACCTTTAACATTGACATCTACGTCATATCGCTGTCTACCTTTAACACTGACATCTACGTCATATCGCTGTCTACCTTTAACACTGACATCTACGTCATATCGCTGTCTACCTTTAACATTGACATCTACGTCATATCGCTGTCTACCTTTAACATTGACATCTACGTCATATCGCTGTCTACCTTTAACATTGACATCTACGTCATATCGCTGTCTACCTTTAACATTGACATCTACGTCATATCGCTGTCTACCTTTAACATTGACATCTACGTCATATCGCTGTCTACCTTTAACACTGACATCTACGTCATATCGCTGAGTCTACCTTTAACATTGACATTTAAGTCATTTAGCAGACACCCTCTGACAGGCTCCGAGACAGCTTCTACCCCCAAGCCATAAGACTGATAAATAGCCAGACTGCTAAATAGCCAGACTGATAAATAGCCAGACTGCTAAATAGCCAGAGTGATAAATAGCCAGACTGATAAATAGCCAGACTGCTAAATAGCCAGACTGCTAAATAGCCAGACTGATAAATAGCCAGACTGCTAAATAGCCAGACTGCTAAATAGCCAGACTGCTAAATAGCCAGACTGCTAAATAGCCAATTAATGGTACCCAAACTATCTGCACTGACCCTATCTTGCACTGTCCCTACGCACACTCACGAGACTATATACGCTGAGTGTACAAAACATTAAGAACACCCCTTTTTACTTTAGTGTCTTCCTTCTTTTCACTCTGTCATTTAGGTTAGTATTGTGGAGTAACTACAATGTTGTTGATCCATCCTCAGTGTTCTCCTATCACAGCAATTAAACTCTGTAACTGTTTAAAAGTCACAGTTGGCCTCATGGTGAAATCCCTGAGCGGTTTCCTTCCTCTCTGGCAACTGAGTTAGGAAGGATGCATGTATCTTTGTAGTGACTGGGTGTATTGATACACTGTCCGAAGTATAATGAATAACTTCACAATGCTTATAGGGATATTCAATGTCTGCTTTTTTATTTTTACCCATCTACCAATAGGTGCCCTTCTTTATGAGGAATTGGAAAACCTCCCTTGTCTTTGTGGTTGAATCTGTGTTTGAAATTCACTGCTCAACTGAGGGACCTTACAGATAAATGTATATGTGGGGTACAGAGATGTGGTAGTCATTCAAAAATCATGTTAATTAAGTCCATGAAACTTATTATGTGACTTGTTAAGCAACTTTTTACTCCTGAACGTATTTATGCTTGCCTTAACAAAGGGGTTGAATACTTACTGAATCAAGACATTTCAGCTTTTCATTGTTTATTTATTAGTAAAAATTTCTAAAAACATAATTCCACTTTGACATTATGGGATATTGTGTGTAGGCCAGTGACACAAAATCTCAATTTAATCCATTTCAAATTCAGGCTATAACACAACAAAATGTGGAAAAAGTAAAGTGGTGTGAATTCTTTCTGACGGCATTGCATCTACATCAAATACCTCGTACCTCTGCACATTGATCTGGTACTGATACTTCCTGTATATAGCTCCATTCTTGTGTATTTTATTTTATTCCTCTTGTGTTACTATTTGTTTTAACTTTGCATCGTTGGGAAGGGCTCGTAAGCAAGCATTTCATGGTAAAGTTGTACTCGTCGCATGTGACAAATACAATTTTATTTTATTTGATCTTATCCAGAGCGACATACAGGAGCAATTAGGGTTAAGTGCCTTGCTCAAGGGCACATAGGCAGATTTGTCACCTAGTCATCCAACGCTCTTAACCTACATTAAAAAAAAAAAGTATTTGATCCCCTGGTGATTTCGTATGTTTGCCCACTGACAAAGAAATGATCAGTCTATAATTTTAATGGTAGGTTTATTTGAGCAGTGAGAGACAGAATAACAGCATAAAAATCCAGAAAAACACATGTCAAAATTGTTATAAATTGATTTGCATTTTAATGAGGGAAATAAGTATTTGACCCCCTCTCAATCAGAATGATTTCTGGGTCCCAGGTGTCTTTTATACAGGTAACAGAGCTGACATTAGGAGCACACTCTTAAAGGGAGTGCTCCTAATCTCAGCTTGTTACCTGTATAAAAGACACCTGTCCAATCAGATTCCAAACTCTCCACCATGGCCAAGACCAAAGAGCTCTCCAAGGATGTCAGGGACAAGATTGTAGACCTACACAAGGCTGGATTGGGCTACAAGACCATCGCCAAGCAGCTTGGTGAGAAGGTGACAACAGTTGGTGCGATTATTCGCAAATGGAGGCTCCATGCAAGATCTCACCTCATGGAGTTGCAATGATCATGAGAACGGTGAGGAATCAGCCCTGAACTACACGGGAGGATCTTGTCAATGATCTCAAGGCAGCTGGGACCATAGTCACCAAGAAAACAATTGGTAACACACTACGCCGTGAAGGACTGAAATCCTGCAGCACCCGCAAGGTCCCCCTGCTCAAGAAAGCACATATACATGCCCGTCTGAAGTTTGCCAATGAACATGTTTGGAGGAGGAGGAATGCTGCCTATGACCCCAAGAACACCATCCCCACCGTCAAACATGGAGGTGGAAACATTATGCTTTGGGGGTGTTTTTCTGCTAAGGGGACAGGACAACTTCACCGCATCAAAGGGATGATGGATGGGGCCATGTACCGTCAAATCTTGGGTGAGAACCTCCTTCCCTCAGCCAGGGCATTGAAAATGGGTTGTGGATGGGTATTCCAGCATGACAATGACCCAAAACACACAGCCAAGGCAACAAAGGAGTGGCTCAAGAAGAAGCACATTAAGGTCCTGGAATGGCCTAGCCAGTCTCCAGACCTTAATACCATAGAAAATCTGTGGAGGGAGCTGAAGGTTCGAGTTGCCAAACGTCAGCCTCAAAACCTTAATGACTTGGAGAAGATCTGCAAAGAGGAGTGGGACAAAATCCCTCCTGAGATGTGTGCAAACCTGGTGGCCAACTACAAGAAACGTCTGACCTCTGTGATTACCAACAAGGGTTTTGCCACCAAGTACTAAGTCATGTTTTGCAGAGGGGTCAAATACTTATTTCCCTCATTAAAATGCAAATCAATTTATAACATTTTTGACATGCGTTTTTATGGATTTTGTTGTTGTTATTCTGTCTCTCACTGTTCAAATAAACCTACCATTACAATTATAGACGGAACATTTCTTTGTCAGTGGGCAAACGTACAAAATCAGCAGGGGATCAAATGC